>NW_026575252.1:0-58400 GCF_028641065.1 Leucoraja erinaceus | reverse complement strand
CAGGGCTGCCAACTCTCACGCTTTGAGCGTGAGAATCACGCCCTCAAGCAGATTCTCACGCCCTCACGCTGATCAGAAATTTCTCACGCTCTCTGGTAAGAAATTCTGTGATCAACGAAAATTTCAAAACTCGGATAAACTGCATGGTCAGCGGTTGTTGGAGAGCCGGGACTGAGGGATGGGACCAGAACCAGCGGCGGGAACAGATGCGGGGAGCCGGCGCTGTCGATTGTTTGCCGGGCTCACGAGTGTTTCCGGGGCTGGAGAGTCGCTCGCTGCAGCTCTGGCCCTGGAGCACTCCGGACAGTGCGAGTGTCCCGGGCCGTCGGCGTCGGAAGCGTTGCGCCGCTGCCGCTGCCGCGAGAGTCTCTGTGTCGAAGGGACAGACTCTGAAAGGGAGGTGGGGAGAGAGAGAGGGGAAGGAGACAGGGAGACAGTGGGGAGAGAGAGAGGGGGGTTGGGGGGTGAAAGGAGAGAGAAGGGAGAGACAGATGGGGAGTGAATGGAGAGAGAGAAGAGGAAGGTGGGAGGGGAGAGAGAGAAGAGGCGGGGGGAGAGATAGGGGGGGGAGATAGAGGTAGGGGAGAGAAAGGGGGAAGAGTGGGGTGGGAAAGGGGGGAAGAGAGAAAGAGGTGGAGAGAGAGAGAGAGAGAAGAAGGGGGAGGGAGAAGAAAGAGAGGGGGGGAGTTAGGGGAAAGAGAGGGGAGAGATATTTGGGGGAAAGAGAGTTAGGGGAAAGATGGGAGAGAGGGGAGAGGGGGGAGGGGGGAAAGACAGAGGAGAGAGGGAACAAGAGAGATGGGGGTGAGTGAGGTGGGAGGGAGAGAGGGGGGAGAAAGTGAGAGAGGGGGAGAGAGAGGGGAGGGGGGAAGATAGGGTGGAGAGAGGAAAGACAGAGAGGGAGAGAGGAGAGAGAGAGAGGGGAAAGAGAGGGAGAGGGGAAAGATAAAGGGGGAGAGAGAGGGGGGTTGAGAGGAGAGAGAGCGGAAGAGAGGGGGATAGAGAGAGAGTGGGGAGAGAGAGAGGGTTGAGAGGTGGGAGGGAGAGAGAGAGAGGGGAGAGAAAGAGGTGGAGAGGGGTGGGAGAGAGAAAGCAAAGAGAGATGGGGACAGAGAGAGGAGAGAAACGGGGATAGAGAGAGGGATAGAGAGAGAGAGGGAGAGAGAGAGAGAGGGGTAGAGGGGGATAGCGAGGCAGGGCTGCCAACTCCCATGCATTGAGCGTTAGAATCACGCATTACACCAAATTCTCACGCTGATCACAAATTTATCTCGCTCTGGAGTGAGAAATTCTGTGATCAACAAAATTTTCAAAACTCTTATCAAATGCATGGGACGTGGGTGTAGGACGCAGAAGCAGCGGCGGGGACAGATACGGACGGGGAGCGAGGCTGGCGAGTGTTTGCCGGGCTGGCGAGTCGCTCACTGCAGCCCCGACCATGGAGCAGCCTCAGTGCAAGAGTCCCGGGCCGTCGGAGGAGTCGAAGCGTTGCGCCGCTGCCGTGAGAGTCTCTGTGCCGAATTCGCGCAGGTGACCGGCATGGATCAGGCTGCGGCTCGGTGCATCCTGGAGGACAACCAGTGGCTGCTGGAAGTAAGTACCAAGCACTGGGTAGAAACGGTGGAGGGTAGTGGCCTTCAAATGGGGGTGGTTGGAGAAAGCATCCTGCTTGACTGCTAGATTTCCACTTACTGTAACTACAGGAAAAATGTTCTCGATGGGTCACAGTTTAAGAATAAGGGGGGGGGGGCAGTTAGGACTGAGATGAGAACAAACTTTCTTCACGCAGAGAGTTGTGAATCTGTGGAATTCTCTGCCACAGAAGGCAGTGCAGGCCAATTCACTGGATGTTTTTCATTAGAGAGTTGCATTTAGTTCTTGGGGCTAACGGCATCAAGGGATATGGGGAAAAAACAGGAAAGAGGACTGATTTTAGATGAATAGCCATGATTATATTGAATGGAAGTGCTGGCTCGTAGGCCTATTCCTGCACCTATTTTCTATGTTTCTCTGCTTGAGTATATGGCAATAAAACTCGATCATTTGATTTTGAAGCATTCATGCATGGTGGAGGTATAATGTAGTCATAGAGTGATACAGTGTGAAAACAGGCCCTTTGGCGCAAATTGCCCACACCCACCAATATGTCCCAGCTACACTATCTGCTTTTGGTCTATACATCCAAACCTGTCCTATCCATGTGTCAATCTAACTTGTTCTTAAATGTTGGGATGGACCCTGCCTCAACTGTTTCCTCTGGCAGCTTGTTCCATACGCCCGTCACCCATTGTGTGGATAAAGTTACCTCTTAAAAATACTTCATACAAAAAACATTGAAATCATACTTCTACAGTGCACTAAAACATGATTTTAATACATCAAATTTAAAAAAGGTCCTATCCTGGGAGGGGTGACACCCTTCTTCCACACCCTCTCCCCACTCAGTTACTCCACTCACTCACCGGGTACCCCCCCAAGGCCAGTGATCAGTGATCGCACAGCCTTCCCCCTTTCTAAAACGCTCCAATCCAATTTAAAGCATATATATTGCATTCAAGTGTAAGTTAAAAGACTCGCTACAGTATGCACCATATTGCACAATTTCAAGCTGAAAAATGCAAAAGCTCCGTACCAATGGGAGGGGGAACACCCCCCCACCTGGTCGCTATGCTCCCTCGGGCTTGGTCTCTCGCAATTTCTCACTCCCAACTCTCACCCAATGTTGGCAGCATTGAAACATAAATCTCCAAACCTTCCTCAAAACTCCCAAACTTTCTCTTCCCTTTCTCCTCTCTCTCCCTCCCTCCATCCATCCTCCCACCCGCCCCCACTTTTTTTCCTCTACATCCCACCCTCAATGCACCAAACCCCCCCTAAAAAACACACTGGAACCAACATTCGGCGTTTCTCCCTCCACCCGGAACTAAGACCTGCCGTCCCGCTTTGCCAGCACAGGTGCGCCGCCCTAAAGCGTCCTTCCTCCCGCCAGAAGCGCCTTTGTGGAAGTGGTGCGGGAATGCAGCTGTGAAGAGCAAAGGTCCTATAGCGGAGCAAGATGGCCGACTCCTACACAAAACACGTAGTACGGTCATGGGCAGATTCATGGGTAATTATAGGAGCCATTTTAGTAACCAGCCTCCGCCATCTTGCTTCCGCTCAAAGATCGGATCTTTGCTTCCGCCTCCGCTCTGGAATCTAAAGAATTTTCTCTTTGTCCATGACGTCTACATCTACTAGTCCTCCATTCTGCTTTGCGGTAAATTGCTCCAAACGCAACGCAGGCGACCAGACTTGTCCTTCTCCAGGTTCCCCCGTTAAGAAGGAAAGGTAACAAAACTTTTATTACTTCTGTGGCATATTGAACATTTTGTTTAGCCTGTTCAATCACTTTTATTACACTGTAGTTAGATCATAGAGTTATCATAGAGTTATATAGTTATATATATATCATAGTTAGATAGTCGAATCCTCATGGCAACATTTAATTTTGTAAAATACTTAGATAATCCCAGCATTACAGACATATCTCATTCCACTCTCTGGCTATTGGGAAGACCAGATCCATGTTATTGTTGAGAAACAACTCCATAGACACAAAAACATTAAGTAACATTCCAGGGCTAGAGCAACTGCAATTTTCATATTGCTATTATTTTCCCAAATATTGCAGTTGTGAACAATGTGATTAGATGAATGAATTACAGAGTGCAAGTGGTATATAAAATCAACTCAAACACAGCATTTGAGCCATTTAAAAAGAAATGATTTAAAAAACATTAAAAAAGAAAATCACCAGATTCAAAATGTATAGGGATGTTTCACGGCAGTCGGGTCACGACCCATGACCCATGACCCGTACTTACCATTGTTTCCAGCGTAGCGGGCCCGTTAAAACCAGCTGAAATTATCAATTTTTGCGCTGTAAATAATTATGGAAATCGGGATAAGCGTGTGAGACATTTAGGCTACTTCAGATTTCCAAAAGTGAGGAGAAATGACGGTAGATATAAGCGAGAGCTGAAGAGACAACAGCCAAAGTGCTTGGCGAATATTGGCCGTTTGCTCACTGCATTTCATCAACTAAGGCATTATTTGTGTTTTTTCTTGATTCCTTTGGCATCTAAAAAGTTTCAGAAGTGATAAATCTGCCTGTAATTTTTTTAAATCGTCCATGGTTCTCAAGTGGGTTTTTACATACAAAATGAAAACGCACCTGAAGAAACATTTACAGCCAGATTTATCACTTCTGAGAATTTTTAGATATCAAAGGAATCAAGAAAAAACACAAATAATGCCTTAGTTGATGAAATGCAGTGAGCAAACGGCCAATATTCGCCAAGCACTTTGGCTGCTGTTGTCCCTTCAGCTCTCGCTTCTCTATACCTTCATTTCGCTTCACTTTTGGAATTCTAAAGTTGGGTACATGTCTCTCACACTTACTCCGACTCGCACAATTTTTTTCAGCGCAAAGATTCAACAGTTTGGCGTTTTTTAACAGGTAGGAAAGTACGCGTTTCTTGTATTAATAACATATACCGGAAGTGACGGATGTCCTCCAGATGGATTTAGCAGCTCCGTGCATCGAGCCCGATGACCCAGTGACCTTACGTGCAACCCCCCTATAAACATTTTATTCTTTAACATGAATTAACAGAATTATGAATCTAACCCTATATCACACACACAAACCGTTTCCCCCGCAACATTGATTACACTGCGAGTCGGATCGGGTAGGTTCCGGTTACTACAAAATCAACTCAAACACAGCTTATGAGCCATTTAAAAAGAAATGATTTAAAAAACATTAAAAAAGATAATTACCAGAGTCAAATTTTATTCCTTAACAAGAATTAACAGAATTATGAGCCAAAAGAATTATGAATCTAACCCTATATCACGCACACAAACTGTTCCCCCGCAACATTGATTACACTGCGGGTCGGGTAGCTTCCGTTTACTGAAATGGACGAAAAAAATGCCCAAGTTCCACTCCGTTGCGTACTACACGTCAGCCCATTACATTTCGCAGTGGTGGCCTATCTTGCTCCGCAATAGGATCTTTGGTGAAGAGCAGGTAAGGGTGAACGCGCTTTCATGCAGCGGGGGAGGGAGCAATGCAGCTAATGATGCATGCATTCGGATTAATGCAGCAGGTGGAGCATGCACAGGCGCTGGCAGGTGGTTCCCCACACTTTATAACTCACACTAAATTCACACTTAATGTGGTCCTGCAGGCCGATTTCTGTCTCATTTCCAAACCATTTGCCTGCCTGTTCTGCGACAAGGCCTTTGCCCGCTCCTCCAGCATACTGGCACACACAAAATGCTGGAAGGAATGGGTAACGTTTCAGGGTTGAGACTCATCTTCAGTGTCACCCATTCCTTCTCTCCAGAGATGCTGCATGTTCCGCTGCGTTACTCCAGCACTCTGTGAATGTCACCTATACATGTTCTCCACAGATGCTGCCTGACCCGCTGAGTTACTCCTGTACTTTGTGTTAGTCATATTGTGGAAACAGGCCCTTCGGCACAACTTGCCCACACCGACCAACACGTCCCAGCTACACTTGGCCCACCTGCCTGTGTTTGGTCCATATCCCTCCAAACTTGTCTTATCCATGCAATTGTCCTACTGTTTCTTGGGATACTCACAGCCTCAACTACCTCCTCTATGTTCAGTATATCCTTATCTGATTATATATCATGCAAAAGCTTTTCAATGTACCTCAGTACATGGGCAGAGCATTAAATAAGAAAGGTGCATTCATTCTGATGGGGTTCTGTAGGTTTCACAAAAGCGAGCTGAGGAACAGTAGTGGAACCGTGACAAGTCTTAGGTGATGCTTTGCTATGTCATGAGCTCAGTAAATGACAGAGTCGTTGAGAGTGTTGTACAATAGAGCACATTTGTACGACATCATTTTTTATTGAATTCCACAATTAATACAATAGGATATCTCAACAGGATCTTCAACTGTTCTCTGAACTTTGTCTGGGTCGCGGTGTACATAACAGTGTGTGTACAGCAGCTGAGCAGTTGCAGCATGAATCCTATTTCCTGTACATACACTGGTATAATTACGGAGCAAAAGCCCAACCACCACATTCTGAACCATATGGTGTACACGAGAAAAACCGCCAGAGCAGGATGAAATTCCACGAGATGAGAAAGAGTAAAATGATGGATTTCCTTCTGCTGACCACTTCCGGGACAATTCCCCGATACTGTGAGCCCGGCGCCTCCTGCGGATTCTGGTCGCAGCTACAATGTGCCTGGCGGTAAAAACGTTAAGCAAGAGGATGATGGCGAATGGCAAGCCGGGGCTGAGGAAATAATGAAGGACTTCGACAGACATCCAGATCCGCGATTCCATAAACTCGCGTGGGATGTACTCGGTCGATGAACTTGGAAGGGGAGAGATGGAGAGAGACAGAGGGCAAGAGAAGCTAGAGAAGTCAATGTTCGTAACGCTGGGGTGTAAACTTTAAGAGACAAATATGAGATGCTGTTCCTCCACTTTGTGCTGGGCCTGACTCTGACTATGGAGCGGGCCCAGGACAGAACGGTCAGTGCAGGAATGGGAGGGGGAGTTCAAGTGTTTAGCAACCGTACAATCAGGTAGGTTTGGGCGGAATTGCGGAGAAGTTCAAAGAAAAGATCTCCGAGCCTGCGCTTAGTCTCATCGATATTTAGGAGCGTTTAGCCGGAATGACCAATGCAAGTACTACCAAGTATCACGTTTTGAACTCCTGATCAAACAACCCACATTTATCCATACTCTGATTGGAGATAATAACCTCCAATGCTGTCAACATTCTGGAAAACCTCTCCAGCACCCGCACTAGATATTCCTTATTCCACCTTTAATAGGGTGCCAAGATCTACGCACAATACTACACATTCGGCATAACCAAAATATTATAAAGCTGCAGAATGGCTTGCTCATTCTTCTACCTGTCATGAGAAAATCGTCCTAAATTCTAAAGTGTCGTAGTAACATAATAAGGTTACAAGGTCATACGTGATATGTGCAGAGTTATACCAGTCGGCCTATCAAGTCTACTCCTCCATTCAATCATAACTGACCTATCCTTCCTTCCTAACCCCATTCTCATGCCTTCTCCCCATAATCCCCGACACTCGTACTGATCAACAATCTATCTATCTCTTTAAATATAAGCGTTAACAACTTTATCACAACGCTTCGCCCGAATTAGCGATCTGATATGTCTTTTCTGCACCGCCTTCTATTCAGGGCATTCACATTCATGAATGTTGGGGCCTATCAGAACCTGGGAGGGATTGGTGACAGCGGGAATTGTTCCTCACATCGCCGAATTAAATTGGGTGCTGTGTAGCAGGGAACGATGCCGGTCCTGTTGGCATCCGGCATAGATTGAAGTGATGTTCTATCAGCGGCGCCAGAATTGAGATAGCAGCAGATATGCTGATTGTTCGGAGATCGCAGAAGATACGCCGCCTATTTTGCATGCAGCCGATATGCGGCTCCATGACAGACGCGGTGAATATCGGGCGCCGAAATCTTCACCTCGGATATTGTAATGCCTTTTGGTTTCGCTTAGGACACGACTTTATTGATGAACCGAAACAAGGAGGTGACAGGATATTTTAAGGCGCTTATCATCTGCTCCCTAAACTTGGACTGGGTGACAGCGTAAATAATAGTGTTCGTGCAGCAGCTAAGATTCTTTAGCAAAGACCCAATTTCATGAACAAGGTATTCATAATCGTTGAACTCAAAGCCTGTAATCAGATAATCGATATAACCCACAACGTTAGTCAGCCACAGGAGGATGAAGCTGCCGGATAGCGTGAGAAGCAAAACCATTGACCTCCGCCTGCTCTCCATCTCCGGGTCACTGCAGTTCTCGCCCTTGCACTGACCCCTCAGTTCTTTACGGACCCGACTGGTTACTAAAATGTGGCGGACTGTCAGAGCGTTGAGTAGCAGGATTACAACGAAAGGGAGGAGAGGAGTTAAAATCCTATCGAAGCTGTTCAATCCCACCCAACCAGGCTCCGTGTAAAAGCTTGGTTTCAAGTAACAGAACCACAATACGCCATCGATTATCTGTCCCGCCTGAAATGTGAAGGCGAATGGAATGTTTTTCAGACAGAACAGAACGCCGATGATTGCGAGAACCGCAGCCGCTGTTTGCCGGGTACAATATTTTGTTTTCAGCTTCTGGCAACAAATAGCGATATAGCGGTCGAATGTGAAAGCGACGGTGAACCAAACGGAACAGTCAGTGGAGACACGGCGTAGCAGACGGCGTAGAATGCACACGGCGGTGAGGTCCAGGAAATTCACCGGGAAGTAGTAAGAGTGGATCTGACGTAATATGACTTCAGCGATAATGACTAGCAGATCCGCTGCTGCCATGGCCACCAGGTAGCGACTCGTGCAGGTGGAGAGACCACATTTTCCCCGCGATAGGATCACGATCGCTATTAAATTGACTAGAAGGAAAAATAAGACAAGGTATATGAATATTGGTTGTAGTCTTGAGGAGAATTCCCCCTTCCTTCACCCCACTCACCACCAACAACTCCACAGTCACAGCTGTGGAATCTTTTAAGTTCCTGGGAACCATCAAGGACCTTAAGTGGGGTGCTACCATCGACTCCACAGTCAAAGAGGCACAACAGAGGATGTTCTTCCTACGGCAGATGAGGAAGCACAATCTGCCACAGGCAATGATGGTCCAATTCTACACCGCAATCGTCGAGTCTGTTTGGTCGAGTCTAGATGGTCTTGTTTGGCTCATCCACCAAGCACGACACCTGGAGGTTGCAGCGTATCGTCTGATCAGCAGAAAAGGTTATTGGCTGCAACATTTCGTCCATGATGAACTGTACAAGGGCCAGGAAGCGAGCGGGCAAGATCATATCTGATCCCTCTCACCCTGGCCACAAACTCTTTGAAGCACTTCCCTCTGGAAGACGGCTCCGGACTGTCAATACTGCCACAGCCAGACGATGTGTTGCTCTACTCAACAGCCAACAATATGTAGCCTCCGTTTGATCTGGTATTTTGTTGGTTCCCATAATTGATCATTGGTGTTTTATCATTAATGTTTTATTATTATTATTAATGTTTAGTGTTTTCTGAGTCATTCGTAACTGTGACAGTATGTCACGTTGTTACTTGTGGGCGGAGCACCAAAGCAAATTCCTTGAAGGTATGTTGCAAAACCGACCTGAGTCGTCATTGAGAATCTGTCCCACCCCACGTGTGTGATTTTGGCGCTGTTTAGAGGGGAGCGGGTTTAAAACGCGGTTTTTACTAGGCTGTTGCAATCGAAAATGTTCAGCCTAGTAAATCATTAACGAAACATCGCTGAAAGACCCCGTCGCAAAAGGTATTATTAGTTTTTATGGCCTTGTATAATAGTTATAGTAGTTTAAAAATCACTCTCTAAACCCGCGACCTCTCGCAGCCCCAGGGTTTTATAAAGCAAACAATTAAAGGTATGTACCTTATTTTTACATTAAAAGGGGCTTCTTAAGAACCCTGTAATAAAGTTTTCTATAGCGAGTAGCTCATTTTGGGCTCTTTATATCCCGCAGTATTTTTCTGGGCATTTGAGGGCACAAATCCAGCGCAATGTGAACGTTCTAAACCAGCGCGTTCACAGGAACGCACTAGAAAGCCGATTTAAAATGGACTTTAATTTACAGCAATTGAACACTAAATTCCTTCCATTTGGCCTATAAATTGATGTGAATGAGATTTAAAAAATCATGTTTTATTGTGAATTATTTGTGAATATTATTTGGACACTTAGGCTATTTAAAAATGTTAATCATTTATTAAGAAATGGATAGATGTTTAGATCTAGTAATTGAAGTTTGAAATTAGCTACAATTGGGTAACTAACTAATGATATGCTTTAATTTCAGGTCATCCAAGTAAGATTATTTTATATTTGTTTCAGAATGGTTCAATCTATGATAACTGAAAATTTCATTCAGTTCTCTTAATTTTTAAGAAGGTTATGGGCTTTTGACTGCACACGATCACAGCTTTTTTGTTATGTCCATAGAAAATCAATACGGAACAAGATGCTGATTTCCGAGTATGAAAATGGCCATAACGTTTTTATTATTTGAGATATGAAAGTGAATTAGGTGTCAAATTAAACTTATTTTTATGCTTTATCTGATGGGATAAATTGCAGACTTGATTTTTTAAATCTCAAAATTTTGTAACATTGTTATTCCTTGTATGTGAATACTTGACCAATAAACATACTTACTTAAATATCTGAAACTTAAATTCCGGCGGTAGACACAAAATGCTGGAGTAACTTAGCGGAACATGCAGCATTTTTGGAGAGAAGGAAGAGGTGACGTTTCCGGCGAGACCCTTCTTCGGACTGATGTCAGGGGAGTGGACGGGACAGTGATAGAATGTAGTCGGAGACAATAAGATTGGTGGCTCTATTGGGAAGGGGAAGGGATGGGGAGAGAGGGACAGCAAGGGCTGTTTGAAGTATATTCCGACCAGAGAGAGGCTCGTTTTTCTCATCTAGAACATCATTGCAGAGTTGGTTGCAACCAGACGGGCTAGACTATAGAACGTAGAAAGGAACAGCGCAGAAACATGCCTTTCGTGCAGAAAATAACGTTGTTACATTTATCTCATCTACCTACAGGTCTTATATATGTATCCATTCCTTAATAGAAAGGAACAGCGAAACTCCTCGAAGATTCTTAAACACCACTATAATATCACTCATCAATTCTGGCCGAGCGTTCTAGACAACAAGAGTCTATTTCAACGTTGCCTCGTTCACCTTAAAGCAATGTCTACACCTGAATCAATGTGTACATTCTCCATGCCTCTGACAATATCGTATACCTCTATCTTGCTCCACAGAAAAACAATCTAAGACTATTCAACGTCCCATAAAAGCTGTTACCCTCCCGTAACACAGTGCGCTCCCATTTGTCCTAAAATCTACCACTTTCCAGTTACCCCCTAATTATCCCCTTCTCCTAATTTTGCTCTCATATCAGATCAGTCTCATTTACATTTTATCACGCCTTTCCCCACCCTCTGTCCCCATTCGTCCTTATCCTTTAAATGTATGCACCCTTTTCTTAATATTTTGCCGTCTAGTTGTTGACATTTCATCCTTGGGGTAAAAATTCTGCCGATCAACAGGCACAGTCCTGTCATCAATGCGTGTACTTCCGTCAGGTCTCTCCGCAGCCCCCGTCACTTTTGACACAACAATACAATTTATTTGTACAATTTCTCGAGACAGAAAATACCTTCTATTGGAAAGCATTCTGATAAACCGCCTTTGCACCCTCTCCGTTCTCCTCCTCCTTCCTATGTGAGGGAGATCAAAACTGCATAAAATACTCCAAAGTTAGAATGCTCTATTGCCAGTCAGTTCTGCAAAATCTAGATCTGTTTTATGATAGCTTTCCACAAAAAATAACAAATTAAATATAAAATATATCAATTGAGTTAGGCGGCCAAAATACCAAATAGTTTAAGCAGCGTACAGGACGTTAAAACGCCTTAGCCACCACATCAAGGAATAATGTGTTTAGTAGACCACTTTTCTGTCTGGAAAAGCGCCCGGTGAGCTGCAAACAGGGACCGTTAACAGCACTGATACACAGTGGGGGCTTGCGGTCCAACGAGGCAAGACAGGTAGATTATGCGATCATGTTGCCGCGTGTGTTTGGTTGCGTTAAAGTATTGTGTTCATTTTGTCAAATTTAGGGAGCGGTTAGGGGTGGTTTATCAGAATGATCCTGGATTAGATGATATGGGCTCTAACATTAGTTTGGACCTACTTGGGATATTTTCTCTGGAACGTCCGAGATTGAGAAGGAGACCCAATACATTAATTTACAATTATGAGAGGCATTGATAAGATAAACAATCAGAACCTATTTCACGGGGTGGATATTTCAAAGACTACGGTGCATAACATGTACGTGAGTGTATTAACATTTAAAAGGCCTGTTGGGGAGGGAGAATGAATTTTTCACAGAGAATAATGGGTGTTTCGTACACGCTGTCAGGGGCGGTGGTGGAGGCAGAAACGACAAGCGCATTAAGAAACTTTTAGTTGAGCAAATGTATCAACAAAACGTGGAGGGATGTACTGTAGATCACATGGTGGGGGATCAGATCAATTTATCCGGTTCACGGACATTGTGGATCCAAGGGAAACCACCTTTGCTGTACAGTTCCATCTTTCAAACAGCAGTGGACATTTAACAAAGTCGCCGTAAGAACCAGGCCGACAGGGCATCTTGTAAACCGTTCATTCAAGAACAATAAGGCAGATTATTATCTGAAGGGTGTCAAGTTAAGTAAAGGGGATGTGCAACGAGGCCAGAGTACATTAAACAATGAAAGTAAGCATACAGGCACAGCAGGCAGTGAGGCAAGCAAATAGCACGTCGGCCTTTATATCGAGAGGATTTGAGTATTGGAGCAAGGAGGTCCTACTGCAGGTACACATGGCCATGGCGAGAACACAGCTGGAGTATTATGTGAAGTTTTGGTCTCCTAATTTAAGGAAAGACATTCTTGCTATTGAGGGAGTGCAGCGTACGTTCATCATGTGAATTCCCGGGATTCCGGGACGAACATATGATGAAATAATGGATTGACTGGGTTTCAATTCACTGCAGCAGAAAAGGATGAGAGTGGGTCGTATATAAACATAAAATTCTTAAAGCATTGGATAGGCTGGATGCGGGGAAATGTTCCCGATGTTGGGGGGAGTACAGAACAAGGAGTCACAGTTTAAGAATAAGGGGTCGGTCTTTAGGACTGAGATGAAGGAACACGTTTTCACCCAAAGAGATTTGAATCTGTAGAATTATCTGACACAGAAGGCAATGGAGACCAATTCACTGTATGTATTCAAATGAGAGTTAGATATAGTACTTAGGGTGAACGGAATCAAGGGAAATTGAGAAATTAATGATATGGGAAGAAATGATATGGGAAGAAATTGATTTTGGATGGTCGGCAATGATCATATTGAATGTCGGTGCGGCTCAATGGATCGAATGGCCTACTCCTGCATTGTTTTCGATGTTGCTAGTTTTCTACATTCCTTTGCCAAAAAAACGAACAACGCCATCTCTTGCAGAAAGTTGGTAAATTTGAAACATCGCCGTAACTTACCGGGTACTCCAATTACCGCAATGATCGGGTACAGTATCTTCTCCACGCTATAATATTTCTCCCGCATTGTCTGTGCCAAACGGAGTACACACCCTTGTTCCAAGCAAGCCATCGACATTGAGTCGCGCGCATTCACAATCCCAGTGTTTTTGTACCTGATCAGATCTCGACAAGGATATTGAGTTTGCAACATCCTCCAAAAATAGCGACTTGGAAAAAAAAATTACCGGATCTCTAGAGGGAGTGATATTACAAAACTGTGCAAAGATACTTTGTGAAATTTGCAAAGAAAACAACAAATGACGACAGACCCCGCAGTCTCGGCTTTGGCAGATTACTTTTAACTCGCAGATTTCATTGAGAGTCTCAAATGAATGAAACATCGGACCACACTCCCAAATTGGAATTATGTGCAGATGATACCGATTATCTGCACATCAGATGGTGGCCGATTAGGAAAAGGGGAGATGCAACGAGACCTGGGTGTCATGGCACACCAGTCTTTGAAAGTAGGCATGCAGGTGCAGCAGGCAGTGAAGAAAGCGAATAGTTACCATTCATAGCAAAAGGATTTGAGTATAGGAGCAGGGAGGTTCTACTGCAGTTGCACAGGGTATTGGTGAGACCACACCTGGAGTATTGTGCACAGTTTTGGTCTCCAAATCTGAGGAAATACATTGTTGCCATAGAGGGAGTACAGGGAAGGTTCACCAGACTGATTCCTGGGATGGCAGGACTTTCATATGAGGAAAGACTGGATAGACTCGGCTTGTACTCGCTAGAATTTAGAAGATTGGGGGGGGATCTTATAGAAACTTACAACATTCTTAAGGGGTTGGACACGCTAGATGCAGGAAGATTGTTCTCGATGTTGGGGAAGTCCAGGACAAGGGGTCACAGTTTAAGGATAAAGTGGAAATCCTTTAGGACCGAGATGAGAAAAACATTTTTCACACAGAGAGTGGTAAATCTCTGGAACTCTCTGCCACAGAAAGGCCAGTTCATTGGCTATATTTAAGAGGGAGTTAGATGTGGCCCTTGTGGGTAAAGGGGCCAGGGGCTATGGAGAGAAGGCAGGTACAGGATACTGAGTTGGATGATCAACCATGATCATATTGAATGGCGGTGCAGGCTCGAAGGGCCGAATGGCCTACTCCTACACCTGATTTTCTATGTTTCTATGTTTTTATGTTTCTATGATACACATATGGATCAAGGGTACTTTATCCCGTTCATTCCCTCTTAGAATCATGGAGTCATATAGTAATACAACTTGGCCACACCGGCCAACATGTCCCAGCTACGCTCATCCCATCTGCCCGCCTTTGGTACAAAAACCTCCAAGCCTGTCCTATCCACGTACCTGTCTAACTGTTTTATAAATGTTGGGACAGTCCCTGCCTTAACTATCTCTTCTGGCAGCTTGTGCCATACACCCACCACCCTTTGTGTAAAATAGTTACCTCTCAGATTCCTACTAAATCTTTTCCCTTCACCTTAAAACTATGTATTCTGCTCCATTATATTCCATACCCTGGGCAAGAGACTCTGTGGATCTGCCCGATGTATTCCTCTCATGTTTTTTTATATAGCACTATAAGGTAACCCTCGTCCTTCTGCGCTTCAAGATATAAAGCAGCAGCCTACTCAATCTCTCCCTATAGCTCAGACCCTCTAGTCATGGCAACATGTTCATCAATCTTTCCACCTTGACAACATCATTCCTATCACATGGTGCTCAGAACTGAACATAATACTCCAAATGTGATCTCATCAACGTCTTATACACTTATACGCTATACTCTTGTCGTGCATAGATTCATATAAACATAGAAAATATGTGCAGGAGTAGGCCATTCGGCCCTTCGAGCCTGCACCGCCATTCAATATGATCATGGCTGATCATCCAACTCAGTATCCTGTACCTGCCTTCTCTCCATACCCCCTGATCCCTTTAGCCACAAGGGCCACATCTAACTCCATTTTAAATATAGCCAATTAACTGGCCTCAACTACCTTCTGTGAGAGAGAATTCCAGAGGTTCACCACTCTCTGTGTGAAAAATATTTTTCTCATTTCGGTCCTAAAGGATTCTCCCCTTATGCTTAAATGGATGCAGAAGATAGACATTTTAGAAAACCAGCGGCCTCGGGGACAGTTGCGTCACCTGCGTTCCCGCACTACTGGCAGTTCCTCCGCAAAACCAGCGCGTAGTTCCGATCTTCCAACCATCCTCATTGTGGGCGTTTTCTCTTTGGAAGCGTAACGATGCAATGCTGTGAAATTACATTTTGCTCACTGGTATCGTTCTCGTTGCACTACCTCTTGCATTGACTGTAACTGGGTTGTACTCATGCATAGTACGGGTTGATGCAGGTGGGTAGCACACACGCAAACTTCACCCTTTTCTCTTTATCTCAGTACACGTGCTAATAATATACCGCTATTCATATCATATTTGGATATGTGTTCAGCGACTGAAAATGACCGCCCGTCCGCCATTCGTAGTAAAAACCAACCGCACACAGAGATGTTCATGAGATGAAAATATCATAAGTGATTGTCGCAGAATGAGGCCATTCGGCAAATCTATTCCGCTCAAGAATGATGGCTAGACACAAAATGTTGGAGTAACTCCGACCCTAGAATCGGCACATCAAATCTATTCCGCCCTAGAATGATGGCTAGACACAAAATGTTGGAGTAACTCCACGACACAGACAGCATCTTTGGAGCGAAAGAATGGGTGACGTTTCGGGTCGAGATACTTCTTCAGAAGAACTGAAGGATGGTCTCGACCAAAAACGTCACCCATTCTTTCTCTCCCTAGATGCTGCCTGTCCCGCTGATTTACTCCAGCATTTTGTGTCTACCTTCAATGGAAACCAGCATCTGTAGTTCGTTACTACACATTCAATCACGGCTGTCTCTCTCTCCCAACTAAGCACGTTCACTTGCTTTACCCCCTTAATCTCTGACACATGTACTAATCAAGAATCTATCTATCTCTGCCTGAAATATATTCACTGACTTGGCCTCCAGGTCCTTCTGTGGCAAAGACATCCACAGTTTCACCACCCTCCGATTAAAGTAAAACCTCCTCATCACATTCCTGCAGGAACGTCCTTTAATTCTGATGATATGACCTCTCGTCCTAGATCTCCCAAGAGTGGAAACATCCTCTCCACATTCACTGTATCGAAGCCTTTTACTTTTCTGTACGTTTCAATGAGGTCCAGGACCAGTGCCATCAAACGCTCATCATATGTACCCACGGTCACATGACTGTGAGATCAATGTCTCCTTGGTCATTGGTACTTGAGTGATATTCCGAAACTGATGGAAATTATTTGTAATCCAGTCGAACTTTGGCAAATGTCACACCAGATGTTTGTCGTCATTCGTTTTTTATTTGTTGTTGCCCGGCTATTATGACCAACATATAGTAGCAGGTCACACAAGTAACATCATCACGTGCAGAGGTGTAGATATGTGAGAAATGAACTGTAGATGCTGGTTTACACCGAAGATATTCCGAAATTTACTCCATCCAAGGACCCCGACAATCGTTTCAGCACATCCACCAACGTCTACCCACCACCCTGTGTGACGCAGGAGCCCCTCAGGTTCCCACTACATCGTTTATCTCCAATCTAATGCTGAAGATCGACACAACATGCTGGTGTAACTCGGCGGTCCAGGCAGCATCTCCGCAGAAAATGGATTGGAGACGTTTCGGATCGAGATCTTTTCCCAGAATGATTGTCGGAAGGGGCATGAAGCACGGGAAAAAACGGGACAAATCAGGACCGGCGGCAAAAAGGAGATAGACACATAAAGTTGGAGTAACTCAGCGGGACAGGCAACATTTCTGAATAGAAGAATGGGTAATGTTTCGTCACAAGAAGTGTCTCGACTTGAAAGTTCACCTATTTCTTCTATCCAAGTCTGATGCTTGTCCAGCTGAGTTACACCAACATTTGCCTCCATCTTCGGTGTAAACCAACATCTGCAGTTCCTTCCTACAGCAGAAAATAGTTTCCTGATAGGCCGGTTCTTGACTCCAGACAGAAGTGAATCTACGAGGGATACATTTGTGTGACTTCCGGCACTGATTATTGGATTTTGCTGAAGGAAGTTTGGTCGGAAAGTGGGAAGGATGGGGGGGGGGGGGGGGGGGGGGGGGGGCAGTGACAGAATGGAACGAGCTAGAGCAGTGGGGAGCAGATACAATATTTATTACATGTCATTTGAACCTCAGTGAGGCTCAAACAAAACTCAGTTTCCACCTCACTGTGAAGGAAGACAAAGTAATTTCTCTCCCCTGCACCATTTCTCTCCCGATTTCGAAGCCCCAGGCGGGCGATGGTAAGTCCCACGGCCGTTTAAGGCCGCGCCGGGCGATGTACGGCCCCGCGCCAGGCCCAACAGTCACAATGTTGGAGCCACCGGCGGGCGCTGGAATGTCACGCGGCCTTTAAATGAGGTGGCGAAAATGTTTGACGTTTATATGCTGTATGTGACGTCTGATGGGGTGGAAGGTGACGACCAAGGGGACTCTGGCCTTGTTACGGTTGGGGGGAGGAAACTAAGAGCGGAGCTGCGGGACATCGAGGAGATCCTAGTGAGAGCCTCATCTATAATGGAAAAGAGAACCAACGTTTACTAAAGACGACTCCTGTCTCTAAGTATATTATTTATCCTGATTGGTCCTGCTTTCGCAGTGGATAGCTTCATGCTTTGAAAACCCCTATTGATTTTCTTTTCTCCAACCTGCTGCAGCAGTTCTTCGCCCTTTCATCTTTCGCGAAGCATGCGAGTCATTTAATGCTTTTATTTAATTTGAAACATCGTGTCTCATTTAAACTTTTCAATTATCAAATACGTTTCCTTTTATTTTCTGATCATACTTAGCACCTCCCTGTTCATCCAAAGTCCAAGTATCTTTTCATTCATGCCTTCTCCATTGTCAGAGAGTGACCCAGCTCAAATTGGAGGAACAGCACCTCGTATTTTGCTTACGTCTCTTTCCCCACATCGGTATGAACATTGACTTATCTAACTTCAAGTAGCCATTGCTGGCCCTATATATCTATTCCCTTCCCTTCCCAGTTCACCGACCAGTCAAACTGTCTCCGTCTACATTGTATCTCTATACCACCCACTCCACTGACATTAGTACGATTAATGGGGCTTGCTGCTGTTTGCCCTTACATCAACAATTTGGATGAGAATGCACAAGGCATTGGTAAGATGCAGAGAAGTTGATCATCAAAAAGTGCAGAAAGGTATTGATCAGCTGGACAAGCCGACCGGGGAAGTTTTAAGAGCATTTAATGCAGATAAGTGCGAGGTTTAGCACTTTGGCAAGATAAATATGGGGAGTATTTTTGTACAGGGCATGACGGGGCCGTGGGGGTGTGTGGTGGAGCAGACGATCTGAGAGTGCAGGTGCATATTGTCACGCGAGTGGAGTCACAAATAGGCTGTGTGGTCAAAACGTTTTCGGTACACCTGCCTTCATCAATCAGAGTATTGAGAATATGTTGAGTTATTATATTGTTGTTGTATAACACATTGTCACTTGGCTCAGCTTTCTTCACCCTGCCATAGGAAGGGTGTTGTTGGGCTGGAACGGGTGTAAAGAGGATTTACGGGGATGCTGGCAGGTCTTCGGGGCCTGAGCTATAATGAGAAGTTCGACAGGCTAGCTCTTTATTCATTGGGACGCAGAAAGCTCGAAAGTGTTCTGAGAAAGGTATATAAACTCATGACGGTAAATGATAGGGTGAATGCAGGGAGTCATGTATCCAGAATAGGGGAATTAAGACCCAGATGATATTCGTTTAATGTGAGAAGACCAAGATGCAATAGAAAACTGTAGTCAATTGTTCAGACAGTAGGTAAGGGTATTGCCAGAGTCGCTAGATCAGACATGTACGACAGCAGCATTTCAAATGCATTTGGATGTGCAGGTGGACAGGAAACGTTTAGATGGTTATGGGGCAATCGCGTGCAGGTGGATACGTGTGGAATTCCCTGCCACAGAGTGGAATTAAGAGAGAATTAGATAGAGTTCCAGGGGCTAATGAAATCAAAGGATATGGGGAGAAGGAAGGCATGGGGTATTGATTGGGGACGATCAGCCATGATCGTAATGAATGGCGATGTTGACTCGAAGGGTGGAATGGCCTCTTCCTGCACCTATTTTCTATGTTGCTATGTTTATATGATACACAATGCTGGACTAACTCATCGCGACAGTCATCATCTCTGGATGAAAGGAATGGGTGGCCTTTGGGGTCGAGACCCTTCTTCAGCCTGACGTCAGTGGGGAGGGATATACATAGATAAGGAAGCGTGAAGGTGTGAAAACAGGACACAGGGAATGGAGTTCAAGGAAATGTCGAATAGATCGTTGTTAGCTGGGAGAATGGGTGGAAGATTGCAACCTTCACGTGGTCCGCCCTGTTTCGACTAATGCAATCAACTAGACGTGCACAAACAGAAGAGCAAATAGAACAAGTTGTCCTACAACTTTAAGCTGTGCAAGCCACACGAAAGAAGAAGAAGAGGCTGGGAGAACGCAACAATATTGCAAACAGAGATAAAAAGTACTCGGAGATAGTAAGACCGGTCGATGAACTTGGAAGGGGAGAAATGGAGAGAGAGAGGACAATGGTTACTTGAAGTTAGAGAAGTTCGTAACGTTGGGGTGTAAACATTTAGAGACAAATATGAGATGCTGTTCCTCCACTTGGCGCTGGGCCTCACTCTGACTATGGAGCGGGCCCAGGACAGAACGGTCAGTGCAGGAAAGGGAGGGGGAGTTAAAGTTTTTAGCAAACGTGCAATCAGGTAGGTTTTGGCGGAATTGCGGAGGCGTTCAAAGAAAGGATCTGGGAGCCTGCGCTTAGTCTCGTCGATATTTAGGAGTGTTTAGGCGGAATGACCTATGCAAGTTCTGCCAAGTATCGTGTCCTGAACTCCTGAGCAAACAATCCACATGTATCCATAATCTGCTTAGAGATAATACCCTCCAATGCTTGCAACATTCTGGAAAACCTCTTCAGCACACGCTCCAGAAACTCCTTATTCCATCTTTAATAGAGTTACAAGAACTACGCACAATAATCCAATTTCTGCATAACCAAAATATTATAAAGCTGCAAAATGGCTTGCTCATTCTTCTACCTGTCATGAGAAACTCGTTCTGAATTCTAAAGTGTCGAAGTAACGTAATAAGTTCATAAGGCCATATGCGCAGAGTTTTACCATTCGGCCCATCAAGTCTTACATTCAATCATAGCTCATCTATCCCGCCTTCTAACCTCATTCTCACGCCTTCTCCCCATAACCCCTGACACTCGTACTAATCAAGAATATATCTCTCTTTAAGTACAAGCGTTAACAAATTATCACAGCGCGTCGCCCCAATTAGCGATCTAATGCGCCTTTTCTGCACCGCCTTCTATTCACCGTAGTCACAATCATGAATGTTGGGGCCCATCGGAAACTGGGAGGGATTGGTGACAGCGGAAATTGTTCATTACATCGCCGATTAAAATTGGGTGTTGTATCGCAGGGGACGATGCCGGTCCCGTTGGCATCCGGCATAGATTGCAGAGATGTTCTATCAGTGGCGCCACAATTGCGAGGGCAGCAGATATGCTGATTGGTCGGAGATCACAGAAGATATGACGCCTATTTTGCATACAGCCGATATGTGGTTCCATGACAGATGCGGCGAATATCCGGGGCCGAAATCTGCACCTCGGATATTGTAATGCCTTTTGGTTTCGCTTAGGACACGACTTTTTTGATGAACCGAAACAAGGAGGTGACAGGATATTTTACAGCGCTTATCATCTGCTCCCTAAACTTGGACTGGGTGACAGCGTAAATAATAGTGTTCGTGCAGCAGCTAAGATTCTTTAGCAAAGAACCTACTTCGTGAAAAATGTCTTCATGATCGTTATAATCTGATTTTTTGATCTGATAATAGAAAAAATCTACAACGTTAGTCAGCCATAGGAGGATGAAGCTGCCGGATAGCGTGAGAAGCAAAACCATTGATCTCCGCCTGCTCTCCATCTCTGGGTCACTGCACTTCTTCCCTTTGGACTGCCCTCTCAGTTCTTTACGGACCCGACTGGTTACTACAATGTGGCGGACTGTCAGAGCGTTGAGAAGCAGGATTACAACGAACGGGAGGATAGGAGTTAAAATCCTGTCGAAGCTGTCCAATCCCACCCAACCAGGCTCAATGAAATAACTGGGTTTAAAGTAACAGAACCATGATACGTTATCGATTATCTGTCCCGCCTGAAATGTGAATGAGAATGGAATGTTTTTCAGACAGAACAGAACGCAGATAATTGCGAGAACCGCAGCCGCTGTTTGCCGGGTACAATATTTTGTTTTCAGCTTCTGGCAGCAAATAGCGACATAGCGGTCGAAGGTGAAAGCGACGGTGAACCAAACGGAACAGTCCGTGGAGACACGGCGTAGCAGTCGGCGTAGAATGCACACGGCGGTGAGGTCCAGGAAATTCACCGGGAAGTAGTAAGAGTGGATCTGACGTAATATGATTTCAGCGACAATGACTAGCAGATCCGCTGCTGCCATGGCCACCAGGTAGCGACTCGTGCAGGTGGAGAGACCACATTTCCCCCGCGATAAGATCACGATCGCTATTAAATTGACTAGAAGTTAAAAAAAAAAGACAAGGCTTATGTAAATATCTGAAACCATATATTCCGGCGTTAGACACAACATGTTGGAGTACGTCAGCGGAACAGGCAGCATATTGGAGAGAAGGAATGGGTGACGTTCCGGTCGGGACCCTTCTTCAGACTGATGACATGTGATTGGGCGGGACAGTGATAGATTGTAGTCGGAGACAGTAAGACTGGTGCCTGGGGGGGGGGTGGGGGGGGGGGGGGGGGGGGGGGGGGGGGGGGATTACCCCCGGTTCCAGAGAGAGGCTCCTATTTCTCATCTAGAAAGTCATTGCAGAGTTGATTGCCACCAGACGGGCAATGATATTATAGAAGGGGCTACACATATCCAGCATCTAGACTTAGAACCAAGAAAGGAACAGCGCAGAAACATGCCTTTCGGCGACAATGTGTGTATGTATCTCATCTTTCTACAGGTCTTACATATCTAACCATTCCTTAATAGAATGGAACAGCGAAACTCCTCGAAGATTCTTAAACGCCACTATCATATTCGCCTTACAAACCAATCATGGCAGAGCGTTCTATACAGCAACAGTCACTGTGCAAAAATGTATTTCAACGTTGCCTCGTTCACCTTAAAGTAGCAATGTTTTTAAAAAATCGTGCCTGCAATTTATCCCATCAGATAAAGCATAAAACGAGCTTTAATTTGACACCTAATTCACTTTCATAGCTTCAGTATGAAAAAGGTTATGGCCATTTGCATACTCGGAAATTAGCATCTTGTTCCCTATTGCTTTTCCATTGACTTAACTCAAAAGCTGTGATCCAGCCGACAACTTTCTAAAAAATTAAGAGAACTGAATGAAATTGTCAGTTATTATAGATGAAGCATTCTGAAACAATCTTACTTGGATGACCTGAAATGAAAGCATATAATTAGTTCGTTACCTAATTGTAGCAAATTACAAAATCATTTACTAGATCTAAACATCTATCCATTTCTTAAGAAAAGGTGAACATTTTTAAATAGCCTAAGTGTCCAAATAACATTCACACAAGAATTCATAATATAACATGATTTTTAAATCTCGTTGTCATGAATTTATAGGCCAAATGGAAGGAATTTAGTGTTTAATTATCGTAAATTAATGGGCATTTAAATCATCTTGCGAGTGCGATTTTGTGGAACGCGATCGATTGGAATGCGATCGTTGCGGTTGCGGTGAATTTGAAACCCATATCAGCAGGAAAAACACTGCCGGTTCATATGGGGCCATACTTACATTTTTGCCAATGCAATTTAGATTTAAGTAATCCTAAGAAGCAAGTTTTTTATGTAAAATAAACGACTTACCTTACGTTTTGTCTTCTACGCGACAGCCGTCCCGTTGTCGGCGTTGACGGCGTTAGAAGTAAAGATTTATTTTACTCCAACGATTAAATTTTCCAGCGATTAAAAAAAAACTTCCGAGAACGGATGTCGCAGCGATTTTTCTGCAGCAGTTTAGCAGCCTGAGAAAGATCGACTCCGACAGGCAGGATAACACGGCATTAATCCTGCCTCCCCTCCCCTCCATGGCGCCAAAGTCGCGCACACGGCCAGTGGCAGAACTGCAGCGCCGCTGAAGGTAAGTATGGTAACATACCTACTTAACGCAATGTCTACACCTTAATCAATATGTACATTCTCCATGCCTCTCACAATGTCGTATCTTATTCCACAGAAAAACAATCCAAGCCAATCCAAGACTAAATGGTGTCACCCTCCCGTAACACAAGTGCGCTCCCAATTGTCCCAAAATCTACCACATTCAACAGTCACCCGTATTTATCCACTTCTCCTAATTTTGCCCTCCTATCCCCTGCGTCTCATTTGCATTTTATCACGTCTTTCCCCTCCTTCTGTCTCCTTCGTACTTTTCCTTTAAATGTAGGCACTCTCAATTAATGTTGTGCCGTCTAGTTTTTGACATTTCAACATTGGGGTAAAACTTCTGTCTATCAACTTTATATGTATTACATCATCAATGTATGTAATTCAGGTCAGGTCTCTCCTCAGCACCCGTCACTTCCGACAGAACAATACATTCTATTTGTCCAATTTCTCGTGAGAGAAAATACCTTGTATTGGATAGTATTTTGATAAACCGACTCTGCACCATCTCTATGATCCACCTCCTTCCTTTATGAGAGAGACCAAAACTGTAAAAATACTCCAAAGTTAGACGATGTTCTATTATCAGTCAGTTCTGCAAAATCTAGTTTTGTTTTATGATAGCCTTTCACAAAAGTGAACGAAGCTACATATAAAATATATGAATTGAATTAGGCTGCCAAAGCACCAAATAGTTTAAGTAGCTTACCGGACGGTAAAACGCGGGAGCCACCAATAATGTGTTTACTAGTCCGCTTTTCTGCCTGGAAAAGCTTACGCTGGGCGATCCGGTGAGCTGCAAACAGGGATCCTTAACAACACTGATACTCCGTGGGGGCTTGCTGTCCAACGAGGCAAGACAGGTAGATGGAGTGGCAAAGAAGGCATACGATGCGATGCCTGCAGCGATTGGCGCATTGAGTATGAGTCAGGCGATCATGTTGCCGCCTTATGGTTGGTTTGGTTGCGTTGAAGTATTGTGTTCATTTGTCAAAATTGGGGAGCGTGCAGAGTTGGATCACCAGAATGCTCCTTTATTAGAGGATAAGAGCTATAAAATCAGTTTGGCCCTACTTGACATATTGTCTCTGAAACGTCGGAGGTTGAGATTGAGACCCAACAGAATAATTTACAATTATGAGGCATAGATAGGATAGACCTTCATAACCTATTTGAACCTATTTCATTGGATGGAAATGTCAAAGTCTTCTCTGCATAACGTTTATGTGAGGGTAGTAACATTTAAATGGCATGTTGGGGAGGGGGCATGCTCTTTACGCAGAGAATAGTGGATGTCTCCTACACGCTGTCAGGGGTGGTGTTGAATCAGAAACGACAAGCGCATTAAGAAACTTTTAGTTGAGCAAATGAATCAACAGGACATGGAGGGATGTACTGTAGATCACATGGTGGGAGATCAGATCAATTTATCCGGTCACGGACATTGTGGATCCAAGGGAAACCACCTTTGCTGTACATTTCCATCTTTAAAAAAAATGTATTAGAAGTAAGTACAGTAATGTGGCACCTTAAGGTGCCAAATATTTATTGGCATGTTACATTTTATGTACAGCTTCATGTTTTAAAAATAATAAAAGAGAGAAAGAGAGAGTAGACAATAGAAAATAGAAAAACATGTGATGTATGGTGTGTGAAAAAGAGAAAGTGAGGAGAAACATTTTTTTTTAATTTAAAAAAAGGTAGAGAGAAAGAGAAAGAGTAGAACGTATGAGATAGTAGATGGGTATTTATATTCTTGACCATCTTTCACCCAGTCCTGAAACAATTGTTTTTTACGATTTGTTGCACCATATGCTTCCAAGAAGTCGAGAAATGGAGACCAACTCGTTAAGAATTGGTCTGGTTTATCTGTTAGGAGGAATTACATTTCTTCAGTATGTGCTGTGTCCAACGTTTTAAGCGTTGGTATGGGTGTATTTTCCCAAAATTTAAGTATAGGTTTTTTTGCCATTATTAACCCATAATTAAAAAATGAGGTTTGAAATGTCTTAAATTTATTCGCGTCTCCCGTTACTCCAAGTATAATCATTTCAGTGTTAGGCTCCATTTTTAACTTGAATAATTTTTTGTAAATATTTCAAAGATACCGCTGCAGAAGCTATGAAGTTTTATGCAGGAAACAAAATAATGTGTTATAGTGGCATTTTGAGATGAACATTTGTCACAAATGGGAGAAGTATTTGGATAACATTTATTCAGTCTAGTTTTTGAATAATATAATCTGTGTTAAAATGTTAAATTGAATTAAGTTATGTCTTACATTAATCGAACATTTATGTATATATATCAAATACAGTTCCATCTTTTAAACTGTAGTGGACAATTAACAAATGTTGCCGTAAGGGTCGGGAGGCCGACAAGGGCACCTTGTAAACCTTTTCGAATCTCTCCCTGCACTGGAGACCCGACCTTTTCTCGTCGGGTCTCAGGTGTCGTTGAGGCCGCAACGGGGAGCGGCCTCCAACAGGAAGAAGCCGGGGACTCAGGTGCCGACTCACCTCACCGTCGCGGAGCTGGCCGAGACCGGAGCGGGTGGAGCGGTGGAGGAGCGCTGCTGTTGCTGCTGCTGCTGCTGCTGCTGCTGCCGCTGCTGCTGCTGCTACCGGAGAGACGGAGGCTCCAACGACGGGTCTGTGGACGACGGCACCGGGTGCACACGGCCCCCTGGGGGGAGACCGCTTCTCAGGGCTCCTGCAACGGCGACTTCTCCCGCCCGAGTTGCGGGGTTGAAGAGCTCCTGGAGCGGGGACTGACACCACTGCCCCGCGCGGCTGGAATGGCCGCGGACTCTGCGAGCGCACACCGGGGGCTCTAACACCAAGACCCGGTGTGCGACCTCGCACCACCCGGCGTGGCTTTAATGGCCGCGGGACAATCGCCATCGCCAGCCGGGGGCTATGACTTTGACTCTGACATGGGGGGGGGGGGGGGGGGGGGGGGAGAGTGCAGTGGAGAGATAAATTTATTTGGCCTTCCATCACAGCTATGTGATGGATGTTTATGTTAAATGTAATTATTGTTGTGTCTGGGGGTCTATTTGTATGTAATGTATGGCTGCAGAAACGGCATTTCGTTTGGACCTCCAGGGGTCCAAATGACAATTAAATTGACTCTGACTCTCTCTCTGACTCTCTAAACACTGAAAGTAAGCATACAGACACAGCAGGCAGTGAGGAAAGCAAATGGCACGTTGACCTTCATATCGAGAGGATTTGAGTATTGGAGCAATGAGGTCCTACGGCAGGTACACATGGCCATGGCGACGCCACAGCTGGACTATTATGTGGAGTTTTGGTCTCCTAATTTGCGGAAGGACATTCTTGCTATCCAGAGAGTGCAGCGTTAATTTCCCGAAGCAGGTTAATTCCCGGGATTGCGGGACGAACATATGATGGAAATAATGGATCGACTGGGTTTCAATTCACTGCAACCTAGAAGGATGAGAGGGAATCGTATAGAAACAAACATTCTTAAGGCATTGGACAGGCAAGATGCGGGGAAATGTTCCCGATGTTGGGGGTGCCAGAACCAGGGGTCACATTTTAAGAATAAGGGGTCGGCGTTTTGGACTGAGATGAAGGAACTCGTTTTCACCCAAAGAGATTTGAATCTGTAGAATTCTCTGCCACAGAAGGCAATGGAGACCAATTCACTGAATGTACTCAAATGAGAGTTAGATATAGTACTTAGCGTTAACGGTATCAAGGGATATTATGAAATTAACGATATGGGGAGAAATTATGAACGGAGTATTGATTTTGGAAGATCAGACATGATCATATTGAATGACCTACTCCTGCATTGTTTTCGATGTTTCTAGCTTTCTATGGGTTTTTTTTTGCCAAAAAATGAACAGCGCCGGAGAGTGGGTAAATTTTAAACGTTGCTGTTACATACCGGGTACTCCAATTACTGCAATGATCGGGTACAATATCTTCTCCACGCTATAATATCGCTCCCGCGTTGTCTGTGATAAACGGAGTGTACATCCTTGTTGCAAGCAAGCGATCGACATTGTGTCGCGCGCATTCACAATCCCAGATTTTTTGTACCTGATCAGATCTTGGCAAGTTTGCAACATCTTCCAAAAATAGGGACATTGAAAAAAAATGACAGGATCTCCAGAGGGAGTGATATTGCAAAACTACATTGTGAAATTTGCAAAGAAAACAACAAATGACGACAGTTCCCCGCAGTCTCGGCTTTGACAGATTACCTTTAACTCACAGATTTCATTGAGAGTCTCAAATGAATGAAACTTCGGACCATACTCTCAAGTGGGAATTATATGCAGATGATACACAGATGGATCAAGGGTACTTCATTCCGGTCTTTCCCTCTTGGAGTCAAACGTGAAACGGCGTGGAAACATGCCCTTCGGCAAAACTTGCCCACACGGGCCAACTTGGCCCAGCGACGCTCGTCCCAGCTTTGGTACAAATACCTACAAACCTGTCCGATCCCTGTACCTGTCTAACTGTTTCATAAATGTTGGGAGAGTCACTGCCCTAATTACCTCTTTTGGCTGCTTGTTCGATACACCCACCACCCTTTGTGTAAAATAGTTACCTCTCAGATTCCTACTACATCTTTTACCTTCACCTTAAAACTATGTCTTCTGGTCCTCGTCTTCCATTCCCTGTGGGCAAGAGACTCTTTGGATCTGCAGGATCTATTCCTCTCGTGATTTTATATAGCACTATAAGGTAACCACTCGTCCTTCCGCGCTCCAAGAAATAAAGCCGCAGCCTACTCAGTCTCTCCCTATAGCTCAGACCCTCTACTCCTGGCAACATGCTCATCAATCTTCTCTGTACCCTTTCCACCTTAAAAACATCATACCTATCACATGGTGCCCAGAATTGAACACAATACTCCAAATGTGATCTAATCAACGTCTTATACACTTATACGATACACTCTTGTCGTGCAGAAAGAAGATAGAAAAGTTAGAAAACCAGCGGCCTCGGGTACCGTTGCGTTACCTCCGTTCTCACACTACTGGCTTGTCGTCCGCAAAACCAGCGCATAGTTCCGATCTTCCAACCTTCCTCATTGTGGTCGTTTTCTCTTTGGAAGCGTAACGATGCACTGATGTAACATTATATTTTACTCTCTGGTATTGTTCTCGTTGCACTACCTCTTGTATTGACGATAACTGAGTTGTACTCATGCATAGTACGGGTTGATGTATCTGGATAGCACGCACACAAAATTTACCCGTTTCACTGTATCTGAGTACACGTGCCAATAATACACCATTCTTCATATCATATTTGCATATGTGTTCAGCGACTGAAACATGACCGCCCCTCCGCAATTCGTAGTAAAAGCCAACCAGCACACAGAGATGTTCATAAGATGACAAGATCATGTGATTTTCGCAGAATGAGGCCATTTGGCTCATCAAATCTATTCCGCCCTACAATGATGGCTAGACACAAAATGTTGGAGTAACTCCACGACACAGACGTCATCTTTGGAGCGAATGAATGGGCGATATTTCGGGTCGAGACGCTCCTTCAGGAGAACTTCTGAAGAATGGTCTCGACCAGAAACGTCACCCATTCTTTCTCTGCAGAGATGCTGCCTGTCCCGCTGAGTTGCTCCAGCAATTTGTGTCTACCTTATTTTTAAACCAGCATCTGTATTGCATACTACACATTCAATCAAGGCTGTCTATCTCTCTCTACTAAGCCCGTTGACTTGCCCCCCCCCATAATCTCTGACACCTGTACTAAACAATAATCTATCCATCTCTGCCTGAAATATATTCACAGACTTGGCCTGCACGTCCCTCTGTGGCAAAGACATCCACAGTTTCACCACCTTCTGACTAAAGTAAAACCTCCTCATCTCCTTCCTGCAGGAACGTCCTTTAATTCTAAGTCTATGACCTCTCGTCCTAGATCTCCCACGAGTAGAAACATCCTCTCTACATTCACTCTATCCAAGCCTTTCACTGGTGTATACGTTTCAATGAGGTCCCCCTCATCCTTCTAAGCTCCACCGGGTACAGGCCCAGTGCCATCAAACGCTCACCATATGTACCCACGTTCACATGATTGTGAGCTCAATGTCTCCTTGGTCATTTGTACTTGAGCCATATTCCGAAACTGATGGAAATTATTTGTAATCCAGTCGAATTTTGGCAACTGACTCGCCAGATGTTTGTCGTCATCCGTTTTTTATTTGTTGTTGCCCGGCTATTATGACCAACATATAGTAGTAGGTCACAAGAGTAACATTATCACGTGCAGATGTGTAGATATGTAGAAATAAACTGCAGATGCTGCTTTACACCGAAGATATTCCGAAATTTACTCCAGCCAAGGACTCCGATAATCGTTTCAGCACATCCACCAACGTCTACCCACCACCCTGTGTGAAGCAGGAGCCCCTCAGGTTCCCATTACAACGTCATCCTCCCATCTAATGCTGAAGATAGACACACCATGCTGGTGTAACTCGGCGGTCCAGGCAGCATCTACGCAGAAAATGGATTGGAGACGTTTCGGATCGAGGTCTTTTCTCGGAATTATTGTCGGGACCTGAAGCACGGGAACAAAAACAGTGCAAATCAGGACCGGCGCCAAAAAGGAGATGGACACATAACGTTGGAGGAACTCAGCGGGACAGGCAACATCTCTGGATAGAAGAACGGGTGATGTTTCTTCACAAGAAGTGGCTCGAACAGATAATTTGTTCTATCCAAAATATGATGCTTGTCCCGCTGAGCTATACCAACATGAACATTTTGCCTCTATCTTTGGTGTAAACCAACATATGCAGTTCCTTCCTATAGCAGAAAATAGATGGAGGAACTGTGTGAAATCCAGATTAGCCGGGAAGTAGTGTTAGGTACATTGAATGGATTAAAGGCCGATAAATCCCCAGGGCCAGATATGCTGCATCCCAGAGTACTTAAGGAAGTAGCCCTTGAAATAGTGGAAGCATTAGAGATAATTTTTAAGAACTCTTTAGATTCTGGAGTAATTCCTGAGGTAGCTAATGTAACCCCACTTTTTAAAAAGGGAGGGAGAGAGAAAATGGGGAATTACAGGCCAGTTAATCTAACATCGGTAGTGGGGAAACTGCTAGTCAGTTATTAAAGATGGGATAGCAGCACATTTGGAAAGTTGTGAAATCATTGGACAAAGCCAGCATGGACTTATGAAAGGTAAATCATGTCTGACGAATATTATATAATTTTTCGAGGATGTAACTAGTAGAGTGGATAAGGGAGAAGCAGTGGATGTGTTATATCTGGACTTTCAGAAGGCTTTCGTCAAGGTCCCACATAAGAGATTAGTATACAAACTTAAAGCACAGGGTATTGGGGGTTCAGTAATGATGTGGATCGAGAACTGGCTGGCAGACAGGAAGCAAAGTGTAGGAGTTAACGGGTCCTTTACAGAATGGCAGGCAGTGACTAGTGGGGTACCACAAGGCTCAGTGCTGGGACCCCAGCTATTTACAATATATATTAATGATTTGGACGAGGGAATTGAATGCATCATCTCCAAGTTTGCGGATTACACGAAGCTGGGGGGCACTGTTAGCAGTGAGGAGGATGCTAGGAGGCTGCAAAATAACTTGGATAGGCTGGGTGAGTGGGCAAATGCATGACAAATGCAGTATAATGTGGATAAATGTGAGTTTATCCACTTTGGTGCAAAAACAGGAAAGTAGACTATTATCTGAATGGTGGCCGATTATGAAAAGGGGAGATGCAACGAGACCTGGGTGTCATGGTACACCAGTCGTTGAAAGTAGGCATGCAGGTGCAGCAGGCAGCGAAGAAAGCGAATGGTGTGTTAGCATTCATAGCAAAAGGATTGAGTATAGGAGCAGGGAGGTTTTACTGGAGTTGTACAGCGTCTTGGTGAGATCACGCCTGGAGTATTGCGTACAGTTTTCGTCTCCAAATCTGAGGAAGGACATTATTGCCATAGAGGGAGTGCAGAGAAGGTTCATCAGACTGATTCCTGGGATGTCTGGACTGTCTTGTGAAGAAAGACTGGATAGACTTGGTTTATTCTCTCTAGAATTTAGGAGATTGAGAGGGGATTTTATAGAAACTTACAAAATTCTTAAGGGGTTGGACAGGCTAGATGCAGGAAGATTGTTCCCGATGTTGGTGAAGTCCAGGACAAGGGGTCACGGCTTAAGGATAAGGGGGAAATCCTTTAAAACCGAGATGAGAAAAACTTTTTTCACACAGAGAGTGGTGAATCTCTGGAACTCTCTGCCACAGAGGGTAGTTGAGGCCAGTTCATTGGCTATATTTAAGAGGGAGTTAGATGTGGCCCTTGTGGCTAAGGGGATCAGAGGGTATGGAGAGACGGCAGGTTCGGGATACTGAGTTGGATGATCCGCCATGATCATATTGAATGGCGGTGCAGGCTCGAAGGGCCGAATGGCCTACTCCTGCACCTAATTTCTATGTTTCTATGTTTTTCTCTGCCGTGCTTTCGCGCTGTACAGTGCAGTGCACAATATCCCAGCTTTAATGTAACCAATATAACCAAGTTCAACATAACCTCCTGCCCTTTATACCCTGCACCTTCAGTTACAAACCCGTGCAAGTGGTTAGCATTGTTGAAACTGCATATTATTTACAATTTCCCCTATTACCCTGAATATATTTCCTATTGGAAAACAGAATATAGATGATATGGTCGGTTTGACCAGACGATAGCTGGTTTGCGAAATTTGTTTAATTTCACCCATGGATTTGATAAAGGTTTTCTCTACAACTGACCCTCCTTTCCAACCCGAAGGAAAGCGCTGATAGCAAAACGACCATATCACTGAACCGACTGGGAGAGCTAAGATATTCTTTAAAAAACAGTAATATTTTTTCGTCTGGTTTCTCGAAGGACCATTGGCCTTCAAGATGCACAGTAGTCTATGTATTGTGGTAGTGCAAATATATTTGTTACCGCGTTTCTGTTGTAAATAACTATGGAACCAATTTGGATTATCATTTTGGCAAATCAACCAAAATTTCCAATCACACGTGATATTATTTTATATTCAAGGCAAGGCAACTTTATTTATATAGCACATTTCATAGACGAGGCAGGCTCAAAGTGCGTCACATAAAAACATGTCATACAATAAAATGAAATAATAAAATGAAATAAAATAGTAAGATTAAACGAGAACTTACCAGTTTGAAGTTTGATCTGTATTTTATGAGGAGTTACGATGAGGGATTACGTGAAGAAGCCCGCCCCAGGACGCATTGCGGCATACTTCAAAGCAGCGGTGTGGAATCACAGATAGACACAAGTATTTGAAGTAACATAATAAAGACAAAGAGACATCAATTTATCAGTTTGATCCATATAATGAGGGTGGGAGCGGAGGGCACGTAATCCCTCATCGTAACTCCTCATAAAATACAGATCAAACTTCAAACTGGTAAGTTCTCGTTTAATCTTACTATTTTACTTCGGAGTCACGTGAGTGACTACGTGAAGATTTCAAAGCTTCTGTGATTTCAAACCGTGTAACAGCTTTATATCACTCGCTGCCGAAGCCTTTGAGGGAGGAAGCGTGTTATCATAATCAACCAATGAATCTGTTTATAGAAAAACAATGGTATTTTTACAATAACACTAAAGAAATTTAAATGCTCCCCTGGGCTAATTTAAATATTTGCAGATTGGAATCTTTCCTGCAAATAAAAAACAGGTTTTGTCAACAGTTTATAATAAATTATTTATCTGATCGTTTTACCCCCACCATTCTGCTGTAGCCAGGATGTGGTTTATAGGCACGTCCATTCTTTTGCCGTTGACGTGGAAGCTTGTCCTGTGGAATGAAAAACTTTGTACATGTTAGTTTTATCCCAGGAGCTTTAATACCTGCTTGAGCCATCCCAAAAAAGGCTCGTTACCCGACCACAAGGTTTTTTGTGACCAACCCACAAGGCTTTTCATCTCCCTCGAATATTTAGGTTGTGTCTATGTAAGGTAATAGGGTCATGGCACATTACCGTGTTTTCTGGCGGGTAAGCCCGGATTTTATGACTGGATAAGGTGTTCCTGGTCTGGTTTGACCATTCCCTGGACAATGATAGAGATCTGGTCTGAAGCTATGAGCATGGTGTCCAGTTGCAATAGGAGTAGTGACTGGACCCTCTGTGCTGCTCCGTGTGCCTTCAACATATGTGTTTAAAGCATAGAAGGTTCAGGTTGAGGGATCTGGCTGGTGGGTATCCCCTGAGGTATGGTTGTACCACTGTGACATCCCATATATGGGTGTACCTGGTCTAGGGGTTTAGAGTTTTAATACCCTTCAAAGATTTACCACCAGCCAGTGACCCCATGGCCTGTTGTCCTGTAGCTGTTTTGAAACACCAGGCAGGGCAATTCTAGCTGTGTTGATGGTACTGTAGCCGAATCCTTCATCGTGATGAAGGTTCTCCAGGAATTCCAGTTCGTAGTAACTGTGTCAGATGAGTAGGTTATCCCTGTATCCTTGCAGTACTTCTCTTGATGCTGGACAAGTGCTGTAGTCCAGTGGATGTTCAGAAAAATGCTGACATGGTGTCGATGGTTCAGTATAACAATCCCAGTCCCAGATGAGGCTTGTGCAGAATCTGCAACCCAGGAGCTTGATTTTCCCATGGCACAGATGACTTGTGCCCGGCTCCGATTGTTAATAATTCTGGGTTACTGGGAAATACCATCGAAGTTTCAACAACCATGTCATGGCGTATAGGGAACCATACTGCGTAAGTCCGTCAGGTACTATGAAATACCTGAAGCAGAATCCTTTTGTACTGCGCGTAGTCCTCGATTGGTGAGGCAGAAGGGAAGAAATACATAGAATTAATTTCACCAATGCAGCGTGAACGCATTTGTCTATCGATATTATAAATACATTCTTGAATGACAACATGACCTGTAGGTCAGAAAAGTTATAATATATAGCTGACGAGCTTTCTGCTGGTAACTATCTGTCCCAGGGAAATTTGCAATGAAGATTCCACTGCCCCAGGGTCTGGTTTCCCCCCGCGACATACATAGGACATCCCCAAACACCTGGTGATATAGCGTTGATGCAGATAATCGATATCAGATTCAGATTCAATTTTAATTGTCATTGTCAGTGTGCAGTACAGAGACAATGAAATGCATTAATATCTGGTGCGTCTAATAGCTTGGTAGTTTTATTAAAACGTTTTCATAAAAACATCTAATTGATGTTGTCCTTAATTTTATGTGACCTGGTGTCTGTCACTGTATTTTGCTCACCTGGCAGGTAAGTTGTTGATAGTCAAATACATCTTTGGACACATCATTGCCAAATTGTTTTGACCAACTTGTCATATGATACCGACTTTATGCTGCCCATATGGTTAATGTAGGCCACCTCCGTAGTGTAGTCTATTTATAACCGTACATGCAAGTGCTTTGAAACCCATAAAATTCACCCGAACATTTTTTAGATAATTAATGCCCAGTATAAGTGGTAACCCCACCACTGTCTTTCTGATATTACTTCAGTGGGTAACTTCATGAGATGCTCAATGACAACCTATATGTTGTTTGATACTAAGGTCTGAATCATGTAGACAAAATTGCTACCATTTTCCCAATTACTCTGTTACGTATCGAGTAGTTGGTAGTTTGTTGACCATTAATTTGTTGCTTGTTTGTGCCAATTCAACTATGTTGTCTCTTGGCAACATATAGTTACGTGGACTGAATTAATATGAAACCCAAGATAGTCCAGGAAAGAACTCTATATGCTGGTAGGAACCAGACCCACCTACCTCCATGGTTATTGGCGGTTTTGTCTTTTCTGTTTTCTGAGTGCTTTTGTTCTGACGACGTGCTGGCGACGTTGGGGGGAGGCGCATTTTCCAGGGGGTCCGCGGCGGGCCCTGATCTGAAAGATCTTTGGGGTAGTGCGGCCCCAAGCGTTCACCAGTCCCATATTCTAGACGTCGACTGGTGGATGCCGTGGGGTGCTGCTGCTTGGGTATCGGAAGTCGTGGTTTGCTCGTCCCGGGGCCTGCCCTCATGATGCCGAAGGTTTTTGATGCCTCTTCCATCTCCTTCAGCTTTTTGTTCAGATCTCTCCCAAATAGCAGCGAGTCTGCCTCCGCAGCTGGGGCTTTACTCAAGCCTGCAAATTTTGAGATTGAGGGCAGGTCTTATATTTCCCTCTGGAGATTGTTTAGTTCGAATTGTGTGGTACACCTTAATACCAGCACTTCCTGCTGGTATGTGTTCATCTTCGTTGTCTCCACAGAACGAGCATAGGCTGTGATAGCTGACGTCAGGAGCCTTCGGATCCGCTGTAGCTTGAGTTTTTATGCCCGCATAAGGGCCCCCACATTCGCAGATTTTGCTGTTGAGGCTTTTTCCCCTTAAGGGCCTCACAGTTCTCTGGTGCTGTATATTCTTGCAGCACCTCGGCGAGCACCTTCTTCAGTAGAGGTTTGTGCTGGCTGCCATTTTTTGGCTCCAGCGGTGCTCCAGCCCGTGGGGTTGCTACGAAGCGGTCCACCACACCCAACAGCTGTTCCTGATCCTGCACCCCATGCATACTCCCGATTTTGTCCGCCTGCCCCATTTCCAGACCAGCCCTGCCCTGGTCATCAATGCTAGCCTCCTGCTCCAACCCGTGGTATGAGGGTAGCAAAGGGCAGTGCCTGACACGACACTATGGAGGAGGTGCCTGTCCTGTCTCGCCGGGAGCGCTGCTGTTCCCGGTGGACCTTCTCCTCCAGGAGCTGCTAAATGCAGCTCAGGCGGCTGTCTCTCTTCTGCTTTGGTAGAGACATGTCCCCCTCCGACGAATCGGAGACGACCGGCCGTTTGGCTTCCTGGCCGCTTTCCCAGTCCGCCGTGCAGGCTCTGGCGAGACTGGGCTTGGCTCGGTCTCAGGGATAGCGAAAACCGCTCTGCGAGCGACGCTGCCGCCGGTTGCTGCCCCGCTGGTAGAGTTGGAGCGGGGCAGTTTCTCTTTGCGAGTTTTTTTGCGTTGTGTTCCTGAAACCTGCAATAAAACACAACTGCAAACTCACCTTTCCAATGCCCAAGAGCCGCTCCTGCAGCTCAGGCGGCTGTCTCTCCCCCTCCTGGGTGGAGAGACGTCCCAGTCCGATGTCGGCTCCACCGCCCGGTTTTACATACATCCAGCCCGCTGCTCAGGCGCTAGCGGGCTGGCTCGGTCGCGGTGTCGGGTTAGCGGACCGCCCGCTAAGCGGTCCTACCGCCTGTTGCTGCCCAATGACGTTTCCTTCGTCGAGCGGGCAGGTGCAGCATTTCCCCCCAGCCCGCTGCTGATGCTGACGGGCTTGGTGCAGTGTCGGGAGCGGGGCGCTGATTAGCGGTCCTCGCTCTCTCTCTCTCTCTGCACTCGGGCTGCTGCTCACCTGCACTCGGGCTGCAGCGCACTCCACGCCAGCACTGCGTAGTGGGTCCCCTTACCGGCTCCGAAATGTCGGAAGCCTCCGCCCGCCCGCCTGCCTGCCTCACCTGGGCAGTACTCGAGGGCGAGCGAGGACTGAGGGGAACCTCCAACACAGTGCAAGCGCCGTCTTCCTGCGCTCTCTCGATGTCGCCCCTGTGGAGAGTTACCGGCACCGGCACAGCTCCCATCCATGGTCCGCCGTGAGTGCGGTCCTGGTGGCGTCTTTTCTCCCCTCCCGCGAACGGAAAAAACTCCTCCCGGAGTCCAAGGGGGCCGCTTGCATGCCCTGCGGGAAACAAGCAGACGCAAAGGGGCTGTAAAAATAAAGGTAAGTACTTACCTAAAGCTTAGTTTTTCTCGTTTCTGCGGGAGCCCTGTCTCCCGCCTGCCGCTGTTGCCTGCTGAAACGTAATGCCGCAATGCGTCCTGGGGCGGGCTTCTTCACGTAGTCACTCACGTGACTCCGAAGTAAAATAGAAAAATTAAAAGAACATAAAAGCAAAGTTGAAAATGCATTATAAAAAGTGCAAAAGTTAAAAGTGCAATGTAGTTAAGATTTAGCTGAAAGCTAAAGTAAACATAAAGGTTTTCAGTCTTGTTTTAAAAGTGGTCAAAGTTGAGGCAAGTCTTAAATCTTCAGGAAGTTTAATCCAGAGAAGTCCAAAAGCAGCGAAGGACATTTTTAAATTACCCACACTCTCCCATCTCCCGTTCGCCCTCCCGTCTCCCCTGCTCAGTGATGTGATGGACACGGGGCTCTTGCCAATTGCTGGAAATGTCTCGGACATATCCCGTCCCCGGAGAGGTCAAGTTCGTTATTTGGCTTTTCAGCATCGCGTTCGTTCGTTATTTGGCTTTTCGGCGTCGTGTCCGTTTGCTTATTTGGCTTTTCCGTTTCCGTTTGGCATCATGGCTTCCACTTTTTCCCTTCAGCTTCTCGTCCTTCGACGTCCCGTCCGGGTACCGTACCGGAGCCTACCAGAGAGAAGGCAATTCTGGAGTGTTGTCTCATGAACCAATTTTAAGAAGGGAACTCAAGGTGAAGGAATTGCTAGGAGGTAGTAGACCATAATAGGATAAGCTTTAATCTGCATTTTGAGAGGGAGAAGGTTAAATCAGAAGTTTCTGTGTAGCAGTTGAACAAAAGGGGATTATGAGGCAAGAGAGAGGAGCTGGCCTAGTTCGACTGGAAAGGATCTTTGCAAATATGAAGGTGAAACAGCAATGGCAGGAATTTCTGGGCATAATCCAGAAGATGCAGGATAATTTCCTTACAGAGGAAGAACGATTTTAAGGCGTGTAAGAGGCAACCTTGACTGACAAAGGAGGTTATGGAATAAAACTAAAAGAAAAGGAGCATAACATAACAAAGAGTAACGGAGGCCAGAAGTTTCTGAAACGTTCAGAAGACAATAGAAGGTAACAAATAGTCTGCATCCCAGGGTGAAATGATGAAGTATGAGGGTAAATTGGCCTAGAATATAAAGAAGGACAGTAAAAGCTTATTTCGGTATGTTAAGAGAAAAAGATTAGTCAAGACAAATGTGGGTCCCTTGAAGGCAGACACGTGTGAAATTACTTTGGGGAACAAGGAAATGGCAGAAGAGTTGAAAAGGTACTTTGCTTCTGTCTTCATTAAAGAAGACACACGCAATCTCCCAGATAACTGTGCATAGTTTCCTGAAGCAGGAATCTGATGTAGATAGGGTGGTAAAGAAAGCTTTTATTGTGCTGACCTTTATAAATCAGAGCAATCAGTATAGAAGTTGGGATGTAATGTTAAAATTGTACAAGGTATTGGTGAGGACAATTTTGGTGTATGGTGTACAATTTTGGTCGCCTAATTATAGGAAGGATGTCAACAAAATAGGGAGAGTACAGAGGAGATTTACTAGAATGTTGCCTGGGTTTCAGCAACTACGTTACAGAGAAAGGTTGAACAAGTTAGGTCTTTATTCTTTGGAGCACAGAAGATTAAGGGGGACTTGATAGAGATCTTTAATATGATGAGAGGGATAGACAGAGTTGACGTGGATAAGCTTTTCCCATTGAGTGTAGGGAAGATTGAAACAAGAGGACATGACTTGAGAATTATGGGACAGAAGTTTAGGGGTAATACGAGGGGGAACTTCTTTACTCAGAGAGTGGTAGCGGTGTGGAATGAGCTTCCAGTGGAAGTGGTGGAGGCAGGTTCGATTTTATCATTTTAAAATAATTTGGATAGGTATATGGACGGGAAAGGAATGGAGGGTTATTGTCTGAGTTCAGGTAGATGGGACGAGGGGAAAATCGTAAGATTAAAAGAGAATTTACCAGTTTGAAGTTTGATCTTTATTTTATGAGTTACGATGAGGGATTACGTGAAGAAGCCTCGTTCAGCCGCACGTGCGTCTATCTTCAATGCAGCGGTGTGAAATCACAGATAATAGTGACTGAAGTATGATAGTTAGATGAAAGAAGATTATAACTACCAGATGATCTTGATGAGGGCTGGGAGCGGAGGACATGTAATCCCTTATCGTAACTTCTCATAAAATAAAGATCAAACTTCACACTGGTAAGTTCTCGTTTAATTTTACTATTTTACTTCGGAGTCATGTGAGTGACTATGTGAAGCTTTCAACGCTCTGTGATGTCATGCCGTGAAAAACAAGTCTACACAAGCACAACTGCCCCATTGACAAAAGAGGGAAAATATTCATAATGCATACAGTCATGACATAGATTTAAACTTGCTGATGGTGTTAAATAAGCAATAACAATAGTCACATCTCTAATCCGAGTGGAACCTATAACAAAAGATAAAGTACATTGAGAAATACCCCTGGTTATTATAACGTTTGAAAAGGTGTTTGTTTGACCACTCTACAGCCGTTAGGATGTGGTCCAGCGGAACGTAATTAACTCTTGCTGCTGTTACAGCAGCCCTGGTGGAGTGAGAGCCGGATCAGTATTTACTCCTGCATAATTCAACTCCGTTTTAACACCTGGGAAGATCTGAGCAGATAGGTTCTTATAACGTCTTTTGTAACTAACAATCGTAGTTAGCGCAGAGTCTCAAAGGCCCTTGGTGACCTTGACGTATTGTATATGTGTGTCACCACATAACGAAAGGTCCCTGGGTATGTCATGAGCTATTTTGAGACCTGACTGCTCTGCTTAAATTAATTATTGCATAAAATACTATGCATATATTTGCAGATGTAATCATCCTCTCCTGTCACAATAATGTAGCGATTGACCTGTTGCGCTAACCAGCGCCAGGAGGCTAACTACCTAATAAGGTCCGGTCAAAGCAAAGAATGTAGCTGGAACCCCCTGGTGAAATAGTGTTAACACAATGTCAATCTCCCATACTGCATTGTACTTGTCCTGGGAAACTTGTGTAACAGATATCCTTTACTAACTCGATATCCGAGGTGAACCCAACAACTTGGAACTCGTTAGCTGCAGTAAGTCTGATGGAAAGCACCTTGGCACAGTTAATGATCCTATAACTCAATATTGTCAAAGACCATTTAAATGAACTGCAATAAATCAGAATCTGTACAATATTAAAAGTAACATGAGCATTAAAAAAACGCTTCCCATCTCCTGAAGCAGCAAAGTACCTCTTTTCGGTACCATTCAGTAAGCAGTAAGCAGTCTATTGAGAATCTGTAGCACATATATTGATTTTATCATGCAACGGCTGATCTCCCAAGCCACAGGCTGAACCAGCAAGTTACGTTTAAAATAACTATATACGGTTGCATTAATATTATTCCCGACAAATCTGGAATCAAACTGCATAGGCCAATTCCACAGCTGGAACCTAAAGCGGCTCTTGATGACTTTATTTCAAGAACCGACTCATAAAGCAAAATGGAGGAAGACATAAAAGACCATTCCTCATGCTTGTAGCGAGAGTGTATCTTTCGCCACTGTTATGCCACACATTTTTGCAACCTTTAATTAGCATGAAAACAACATATCTATATTCAGTGTTGCATTAAATCAGAATTTCATAAATACTGCGTGGTCCAACACCCATTCTGTGTTGTCATTGATCTGTACTTGATGATACACCAGTGGCAAATTAGATGATGTGCCTTTTACACGATCTTTTCCCTGATTGCACCCTCCTGTTTATCATATGTCACATCATAGTGTTATCAACATGAAGTTGAGCATGCATCTATACATATTCACTCAATCACTCTTTAACCCATAAAATGCACTTAGGGTCTATAGATAGTTGATACCAATACTGAAGAGTTAATAACTCATGCAAATCTCCTGCACCTCCAACTAGAGATAACATTCGCATTTTCTCACCTTAAGCCATAGCATCATTTTGCAATATAATGACATATTTATTGATCAACTACTGGAGCAATGCTGAATACTGTTTGTCCATCATAGAGACTTTAGTAGCTTCAGCTGGTAATAGCAAAGTTGTATTATCAATGACCTTCATGGCCCTCATAATTTGCCATTAAGCATGCTGTCAGTTCTCCCACTTGCACAGCTGCATCACACCTATTACATTGCCAGTTAGTCTAATTAATAAAAACTGCTTTATAACAACAAGGCTGTTCCAGGTTTCTATTGACCCCAAACTGTTGCCCAGGGCGGAGTCACAGGCCAACTATCCATTTGATAACAACCTAATTTAACTAGATAGGAGAGAACAATTTATCAAGTAGCTTGAGACTGAAACATTGGATTTTAGCCAAATACAGCATCAAAATATAATCCAGACAATACATCACAAGTGTTTTTGAACTCTGAGTAGTCCTTTGAATGATTTATTATCATACTGTTAAATTGCCTCATCATAACAATGCCTTCAAATATCTCTGATGATCATTGTACATGGAAAACCCTATGAAATCAGTTTGATCACCCTTCTTTCATAATGAACAGGCCACGTCTGCCATCATTTTGTGTCTGCCCTGAACGGCAACTCTGGCCCGGTTCCGATAATTCTCACATGTCCCAAGACAACTCTTGCCATAATTCTGACCTTGCCTTGAAAGACAATTCCCCACATCTCCGAGCCTGTCTCGAAGGCAAACGTGGCTAAAATACTGCCCCTGGCTCGACACTCTTCAGGGCAAATTCCAACCTTGTTGGAATACTAGTAATGTCCAGTTTACCTGGTTAAAATGCCTCTGAGTAGATGATAATGTCTCAATCATTTGCACAACCAATTGTAAATCTTACCAACTTGTTCGTGATCACTTAGTTGTGGATTAACTCTGGTCAGCTTTAATGCTGCTACCAGCTTCAGAGAACCGCTTCCTGCTGATGAAGCCGTGGTGTGCGTTTTCCCCTAACTATGAATCCTTACTCATCGTTGGCCTAATTGGTCCAACAGTTTATGCTTCGTCCTTCAGGTTTTGCCTGTGGAATAGGTCTTACCTGAATAGAATATTCGGCAGGTGGCTCTATTATCCCCTGATAGCTGTGTTCACTGCATTGTTGCTGCCAGGAATCATACCTCTGACATGTGCCCTTCATCCCTTGAGGTATGCTCCATGCTATACCCTCAGCATTGGCATCAGATTTACACTGACCCGGCATGTTCTCCTCTCCCATAAGGGAGACATTAAGCAGCCCTACTACAAGGCGCTGCTGGCGCGGCCTCTCCAACAGGCCCACCCTTCAGGGTCAGAAAATGCCCCAATACGCTCACCTCCTCCACGAGGGAGACATCATGCAGCTCTTCTACAGGTACTGCTGCCATACATTTAAGCAGCCCTATTACAATGCAATGCTGGCGCGGCTTAGAGCAATAGGCCGGCACTGCCATAGATCCGGCATCCCCATTATGCAGCCCTGTTACAAGGCGCTGCTGGCACGGACTCTCCCATCTGCCCAACACTGCCATAGAGTCAGCATCCCCTTTAAGCAGCCCTGCTGCTGGCGCGGACTTTCCCATAGTCCCCCACTGACACAACTCCTGATGTTAGGGTGTATGTATCTTGAGCCTCCTCTCAATAAGGCTCCAACCTGGTCAACCTCCACATTATTCATTTTACCGGAAGGGAACCCTCACTGACCACTTGGATCGATTTACCCCATGCCTTGGGGACCTCTGCGGTCTGGGTACTGCATAGCTGGTCCCCCCCCCCCCCCCCCCCCCCCCCCCGGGCGTACTAGCACCGATATATATTACCGGAGGGAAAACCCCTACCGGCACCAGGGCTGACCGTTCCGGTCCGTTTAACCGCTTTCCTGAGGACCCCTGCGGTCTGAAAGCCGCATAATTACCCGGGAAGGCCAGTATCTATGTATATATATCGGGGGGAAACCTCCCAACAACCGGCATCTATATTATATCCGGGGCACCCGGTCTACTGGAGGTCCCCTCCCCGGGAACCCCAGCGTCTCTGTGCCTATCGGAGGGAAACCCTCCCGGCACCCGGAGCGCCTGGAAGTCACTGACCACCCGTCAGCGACCGACTTCACGACACCCGACATTCCCAGCTATCCGCTCCCGCGGCAAGAACCGGGGTTTCCCCACAGCCCATAGCTGGTTCCCTCGTCGGGCCTCGTGAATTCTCCAGCAGGAAACCTGCACCAATGCGTCTGACGTAATGACGCACGTGCGGCTGAACGGGGGTTATTCACATAATCACTCACGTGACTCCGAAGTAATATAAGTGTTCGGCACGTACTTGAAGGGCGAGATGGCCTGTTTCCGTGCTGTAATTGTTCTATGGTTATATGGTTATATACTAGAGGACATAGAATCTAGGGAGACGGAGGAACTGAAATAAATTTGCACTAGATGAGAAATAGTATTGGGTAGACTGATGGGACTGAGAGCTGATAAATGCCCAGGGCTTGGTGATCTGCATCCCAGGGTACTCAACGAGGTGGGTCTCGAAAGCATGGACGTATTTGTGATAATTTTCCAATGTTCTATAGTTTCAGGATCAGTTCCTGTGGAACGGAGGGTAGCTAATGTTATACCATTTTTCAAGAAAGGAGCGAGAGAACCCGCGAAATATAGACCAGTTAGCCTGACATCGATCATGGGGAAGATGCTGTAGTCAATTAAGCAATAACGGCAAATTTGAATAGCAATAAAAGAATTGGTCCATGTCAGCATCGATTTGTGAAGGGGAAATCCTGCTTGAATAATGTTCTGGAATTTTTGGAGGACGTTACAAGTAAAATGGTGAAGGGGAGCCAGTGGATGCATTGTATCTGGAATTTCAGAAAGCCTTTGATAAGGTCCCACAGGTGATTAATGAGCAAATGTAGAACACATGGAATTGGGGGTAGGGTATTGACTTTGATAGAAAATTGGTTGGCAAGCAGTGGCAAGTGGAGTGCCGCAAGGCTCAGTGATAGGGCCTCAATTAATTATAATATATAAAAATGATTTGGATGATGGAATTAAAAGTAACACTAACAAATTTGCAGATGACACATAGCTGGGTGGCAGTGTGAACAGCAGAGAGAATGCAAGTAAATTGCAGGATGACATGGACAGGTTGAGTGTGTGGGCAGATGCATGGCGGATGCAGTATAATAATGTAGATAAATGTGATGTTATACAATTTGGCGGCAAGAACAAGGAGGCATATTATTTTCTCAATGGTCAGATTAGGAAAAGGTGACCTAGATGTCATTGAAAGTAAACGTGCAGGTGCAGCAGGCGAGAGGATTTAACGATATGAGTAAAGATGTCCTGCAGTTGTGCAGGGCCCAGGTAAGACCACATTTGGGGTATTGTGTACAGTTTTGATCTCCTAAATTGATTAATGACATCCTTGCTATTGAGGCAGTACAACGTAGGTTCATCAGTAGTGTCTGGGATGGCGGAACTGTCATATGAAGAAAGGTTGGAAAGACAAAAAACTTGTATTCACTGGAATTTAAAAGGATGAGGGGGAATCTTATAGAAACATATAAAATTATAAAAGGACTGAACAAGCTAGATACAGGAACAATGTGCCCAATGTTGTGGGAGTCCAGAACCAGGGGGACACTATCTAAGAATAAAGGGGAGGCCATTTAAAACTGAGATGACAAAAACGCTTTCACCTAGCGAGTTGTGAATTTGTGGAATTCTCTGCTACAGAAGCAAGTAGAGGCCAATTCACTGGATGCATTTAAAAGAGCGTTAGCTATAGATCTAGGGGCTAGCAGAGTCAAGGGATATGGGGGAAAAAGCAGTCGCGGGTTACTGATGTGGACTATCAGCCATGATCACAATGAATAGCGGTGCTGGTTCAAAGTGCTGAATGGCTTCCTCCTGCAACTTTTTTCTATGTTTCTATGTTTCCATGAATCCAACATTGTCACTGGGAGGATGTGTAAGCTACACACACACACACATACACACACGTGTGCGGACGCGCGCGCATAAGCAAGCACATGACAGACACTCTCGCACGCACGCACACACACAAATAGCATCCGTAGTCAGGATTCAATGTGTGTCTCTGGCGCATTAATAAAGGCCATAAAACGTTTAATAAAGTCCTCGCCTGTTTAACCACTCATTGGAGCTCAGGCTCTCAAGTCATGACACCATCCTCGTAAACTTTTCCTTCACTCTTTCCAGCTTGACAACATATTTCCCATGGTACCTACAACTGAACACAATTCTTCACCGACGTTTTATGTAACTGCAACATGACCTCCCAACTTCTATACTCAAACACAGCATTGTAATTAGCTGAAAAAATAAGCTAGTAACGTGAAGGGGGACAGGTTGGGAAAAGGAGAAGAACAAAGACATCTGGGGATCCTTGGCCATCAGCACTGAAAGTAAGCATGAAGGTACAGCAGGCAGTGGAGAAAGCTAATGGCATGTTGGCCTTCATAACAAGAGGTGTTGAGTACAGGATCAAAGAGCTGTACAGTTCTGCAGTTGTACAGGGCCCTAGTGAGGCATCACCTGGAGTATTGTGTGCAGTTTTGGTCACCAAATTTGAGGAAGGACATTCTTGCTATTGAGGGAGTGGAGCATAAGTTCACGAGGTAATTCCTGGGATGGCGGGACTGGCGTATTTAAATAGAATGGAACGGCTGGACTTGTATACTCTGGAATTTAGAAGGATGCGAGGGCTGGAAACATGTTCCCAATGTTGGGGGAGTCAGGAACCAGGGGCCACAGTTTAAGAATAAGTGGTGGACTATTTAGAACGGAGACGAGGAAATACTTTTTCACCCAGAGAGTTACGAATTTGTGGAATTTTCTGCAACAATTCTCTGGGTGCTTTCAAGAGAGAGTTGGATAGAGTTCTTAAAGATAGTGGATTCAGCGGATATGGTAAGAAGGCAGGAACGGGATACTGATTGTGGATGATCAGCCATTATTACAGTGATTGGCGGTGCTGACTCGAAGGGCCAAATGGCCTACTCCACCTATATTCTATTCTCTATTGAATGCACAAAATAAGGGAAGTCGCGCATTGTAGGACGGCACAGCGGCGCCCTCCTACGTTTGGCCCACATTATCATATTATATCATAGCATACACATATTAATAGTCTGATCATGTACGTTTTTATACGTGTGCATATATGCGTGCGTATATGTGTGTATATGTGGTTGGCTTTACAGCTTCGCAAAAACCCAACACGGTAAAGATAACATTTTTAAGTATGTTCAAGAAGGAACTGCAGATGAACCTCTGTCGCACCTGGAACGACTGCTTGGATCCCTGAATGGAGTCGAGGGGGGAGGTAAAGCGATACATGTCCGGAGAGGGTAGTGGCGGCACTGTGAAACGGCTGCGGCTCGCCTGCAGTCTGTCTGTTTTTACTTTTTTTGTGTTGTTTTTTTTTGTCTAGTTCAGTTAAACTTTTGGTTATTAGGTGGTGTTATGTGTGTGTGTGTGTGTGTGGTGTGTGTGGGGGGGGGGGGGGGGGGGGGGGGGGGGCTGAAACAGGGCTTTCTGTCGCTCCCTTCGGGGGAATGCAACTTTTTTGTCGTATCCCCCTTCTCTTCCCCCACCTGAGCTGAGGCCTAATGGCGGAGCTGGCGGCCTCCAACCTGCGACCGACCTCGAGGCTCCGGAGGTAGAGCCAGCCAGGACTTACCAACGCGAGGCTGGCCGTCTTCAAGCTGCGGCGACGTTCAGGCAGCGGCACGACTCGGCGCTCCGGTGAGGGCGGACGGCGCGGGGCTGAGACACGCCGGTGTGGGCAGTCCGGCTAAAGGCTGGAAGGTGCTCCCGTGTGGGTGGCCTGGCTCTCGGCTGGAATGCGCTCCCGTGTGGGTGGCCCGGTGCGGGGCTGAGACGCTCCGGTGTGGGCGGCCCGGCTCTCGGCTGGAATGCGCTCCCGTGTGGGTGGCCCGGTGCGGGGCTGAGACGCTCCCGTGTGGGCAGCCCGGTGCAGAGCGCAGACAGTGCTCCGGTGGCTGAGGCGGCGTTCTGGCGGTGGCGACCTGAATCCGGGGCCGGCCTCGGGCCAATGGACAACATTGTCGGGAGCTCGCAGGTCGCAGGCTGGTGCCTGTTTTCCGGAGCTCCCTTGGCAACAGCTGCATCCGCTGGACTGGAGGGCGGCAGCTTCGATCACCCCCGGGCCGTGGAGCTGAACCGCGGGACTGACTTACCATCGCGCGGTGGGGTATCGCCTCAGCGCAGAGAGAGAAGAGGAGGGAAGAGACAGTAACTCTAAGACTTTTGCCTCCATCACAGTGAGGAGGTGCTTGGTGAACTGACCGTGGTGGATGTTAATTTGTGTTTATTGTGTGTTGTTATTATTACATGTATGGCTGCAGGCAACAACATTTTGTTCATACCGACAGTTCTGAATGACAAATAAAGGATTCAATTCAATTCAAGAATTGACCAGGGGGTTACGGAGGGAGCGGTCTATGTGGAAAGCAGACCAGAGGGGAGATAGGAAGATGTGGCGAGTGGTGGGGAGCTGGAGTGGATTAAGTCAGTGATGGTGCTAGAGATAGTGGTCTGGTGCTCGTCAGTGGGTTCATTGTCCAGGGGTAAGTAGGAGGAGGTGTCTGAGAGTTTGCCAGAGGCCTCGCCTTTGTAGAGAACAACATGCCAGTCTACCACGGCCCCTCTTTTGTCGGCGGGTTTGAAAAACGAGTCTGAGTTGTTGCGGAGTGAGTCGATGGCAGTGCGTTCAGAGGGGGAGAGGTTAGAGTGAGACAGGGTAGTGGGGAAATTGAAGCAGTTGATGGCCCGCCAGCAGTTTTTAATAACACGTTCTAAAGGTGGACGTCCATGGGGGGGAGGGGGGGCAAGAGGAAGGGGTTCGTTGTAGACGGGCCAAGGGATCAACAGTTCGGGCGGGGAGTCGCTCCCATGGAAGAACGATGTGCGAAGGCGAAAGTAGGAGAGATCCAAGTCGCGGCGGGCGTGGGACTCAATGAGGTGGGGGCGGAAGGGGACGAAGGTAAGGCCTCAGCTGAGGACCGACCGTTCGGTATCAGAGTGGGGGAGGTCAGGGGGGGATGGTAAACAAACGGCAGGAATGGGGGTTGGGGCCGGAGGAAGGCCGGTAAGTGGACTGAGGACAAGGCGATGTCTGGTGGTGGTGGGTGGTGGGGGGGGGGGGGGTGGGCAGGGAGGGGCGGGGCATGTGTAAGGGACGGGTGCGTTGGCACAGTTCCAACGGGTCTGTATTTGGTCTAGTACCCTTCTAGAAGTATCCCATACCTCAATGTTCCTAAAGTATTGCGATAGTCACTGTGTGAACTAAGCCCCGCCTCCACCCCGGCACATGGTTCTTTTCACTCACCAACCTTTGTGTGAAAATGTGACCCATATTCCCACCCCCCACCCTCCATAAAGTGCTATCCTGGAGGATAGGCGAGGAGGCAGAGGTGAGGTGACTACGCCAAATGTTAGAGCGGGTGAGACGCAGTGAAGAAATGAAAGGTAACGAGGGTTTCCTCGACATGACCAACAGCGAGATCGTTACACAGAAGTTACCAGAAGAGAGAAGGTGGGTGACAATGAGGAAGGGACGGATGCTTGGAGACCCCGGGGGATGTACCTCTTGAACACAGGTACACCCTCTTGGAAGCTGTGCCTGGGTCCTGGACTTTCTCACCACCAGGCTCCAGGTAGTCAGTATGGGAGGAAATACATCAAAGTCCCTGACCCTGAGCACAGGATCGCCCCAGGGTTGCGTCCTCAGCCCCCTACTGTACTCCCTGTACACACATGACTGTGTGGCTAGGTTCAGCTCCAACTCTATAATCAAGTTTGCTGATGACACTGTGGTCGTGGGCCTGATCTCCGATAACAATGAGAAGGCCTACCGGGAGGAGGTGGCCGATCTGGCACTCTGGTGTCAGGACAACAGCTTTCTCTTCAATCTCAAAAAAACTAAGGAGCTGATCGTGGACTTTAGGAGGGCACATCATCCAAGGACGTACACTCCATTGAGGATAAACGGGGATACTGTGGATAGGGTGAGCTGCTTTGCATATCTGGGAGTCCACATCTCAGTGGATCTGACATGGACATCACACGCTGCAGCACTGGTAAGTAAGGCAAGGCAGCGCCTTTACCACCTCAAATTCAGAGTGTCTGAGGATCCTCCAGTGCTTCTACTCAGCGGTTGTGGGAAGCATCTTGAATGGAAAGATCACGATTTGGTTTGGGAACTTCTCTGCCCAGGACAAGAAGGCTCTGCAGAGAGTAGCAAAGATCTTATAGCTATAGGATCTTTGGAGAGTAGTGCGTTCGGCCGAACGCACTATGGGAACTACACTCGCCCCCTGCAGGAACTATACATCGGAAGGTGCAAATCCAGAGCCAACACGATCATGGGAGAACCCTTCCACCCCAGCGACGGACTGTTCCAGCTGCTACTGTCAGGCAAACGCCTCCGTTGCCATGCTATGAAAACGGAGAGGATGAGAAGGAGTTTCTTCCCAGAGGCCATCAGGAATGTAACCTCTATCTCACCAGCGAGTAACTTTACTGTACCGATTTGCTGTTGAGTGGTGTCTTTTTTAAATTGCTGGTTTCCTTTTTTTCCTCCCACAAATATGTAATGTGTGAATATGTGATTTTGTTCCATTCAGCTGTGTTGGGTTTTTTGCACATTTGGCAAACATTGCCACATTTCATTTCTCTGCACATCTTGTATGTGTATGTGACGAATAAACTTGACTTGAATTGACATACTAGTTCACACCCCCACCTCTCTTTTTTTTTTTTTTCAAAGACTTTATTCAACACATCAAATAATACAACAGATCAAGTCATACACAAAACGAACTTACATTATATCGTGTCATTATAGTACAACATTACAATTATTCACAATACTCTCAACCCCACGCGGTGACCAGCGCCCACGGAATACCTCCAAAGTCCCCGTGAGCACCGCATGTTCCCTCTCCAGGGACACACGTGCACGGACGTAGACCCGAAAGAGGGGCAAGCAGCCGACTCTTGCCTTACCGTCCATCGCCTGCTGCCTGGACCCGCGTATGGCCATCTTGGCCAGGCCCAGGAGTAGACCGACAGGTAGGTCCCACCCTCCCACTTGGCTCTCCCACACCCTGCCTTGTGTCCAAACACAAGAATCGTAGGACTAAAATGTAACCAGAACTTTAGGAACAACCCCTTCAGATATTGATACAGGGGCAGTAGCCTCTCACACTCCATATAAATGTGGAACACGGTCTCTTCCTCGCCAAAAAAAATACAGGCAGTGGACGAGCCCGTGAACCGACTCAAAGGTTTGTTACATGCCACCGCTCTGTGCAGCACTCTCCACCCCAGGTCCCCAATGTAAAGGGGGACAACTCCCTTGTAGAGGGACCCCCACTGGGGACCTTCTCCGCCTTCAGGTGGTAACACCGTCCGCCATGGTGTGTCGGGACGGGAGACGAAGGCAAGGAGGTGCAGAATGTGCAGGAACATTCTATACAGTGTGCGTCTCTTCGCGGCACCAAACGGCACGCTAATCATCTCCGAAAGGCGGCTCAGGTTGTGTGGAACCGGTGCCCGAGATATATCCCGGAACCAAGGCCCGATGAGCAGATCTGACGGAGCGGGTAAGAGTTCATTCAAAACCACTCTAGGCGCACGCCTCTCCTCGACACCCACCATGATTTGGTGAGGACCGGCCACTCCTCCAGCCGCAACATCCCCCTCCCCTCGTGGAGCAACACGCTGGCTGAAAACAACCAGATTCCTCACTCTTAACACATCCCGGTAGAAAACAGGCAAGCCCCTTAGGGCAGGTCGACTGATGCCCGCCACCGGGAGCCGCGAGACCCCCCTTAGACAACGACCCCGTCGGAAAAAATACGTGGCCAAAACATTCCATCTGGGGGGATTCTCTATATACATATACCTCCTCAGAGTCCTGAGTACGCATACCAAGGACTGGCCGCCCTCCTCTAACGGGAGACTCAGGACCGTTGCGGAAACCCAATGCTTCCTATTTCCCCAAAAGAAGTCCATCAGCTTCTTCTGTAAAGCATTTAGAAAAGTGGGAGGCGGGACAAGAGTAGCCAGCCGGTACCATAACATGGAGGCCACCAGCTGGTTTATGACCAACACCCTCCCCTGAAAAGAAAGAACTCCAAGCAGGCCTGACCAGCGCCCCAGCCTGGCAACCACTTTCATCTCCAGCTCCTGCCAATTTGCCGACCAAGCATCCTCAGTGGGACTCAGGTACACCCCCAGATAAAGGAGGTGTGTGGTGCTCCACGCAAACATTGCCATCTCCTCTGGCAGGGAGTCCACCTGCCACTGACCCACTAAAAGTCCAGAGCACTTGCTCCAATTAATCCTGGCAGAAGAGGCAGCCGAGAAAATCTTCTGGCAATCACGCATCCTCCGCAGGTCGCCAGTATCGGTGAACATAAGTAGTACATCATCGGCATAGGCCGAAAGAACCAACTCCACCCCTGGGCCCGGTAGGGCCAGGCCTGTCACCTCCTCCGAAGAAGACACAGGAAAGGCTCCACACAGACCGAGTACAACTGATGTGACATGGGGCACCCCTGACGGACCCCCCTCCCAAAATGAAAGGGAGCCAACAACGCACCATTAACCTTCACAAGGCACTCCACTGCAGCATACAAGAGGCGGACCCGGGCCACAAAATGCGGTCCAAATCCAAATGCTTGCAACGTTCCGAACAGGTAATCATGCTCTACCCTATCAAAGGCCTTCTCCTGATCAAGAGACAGAAACGCAGCTGACTGACCAGTTCCCTGTGCTAGATGAATCAGGTCCCTAACCAGGTGGATGTTATCCTGAATGGACCGACCAGGGACTGTGTAGGACTGGTCATGGTGAATCAACTGAGACAGCACAGAGCCCAGGCGATTTGCCATCGCCCGTGCAAAAACTATATACTGTGTGCATAGGAGAGAGACCGGGCGCCAGTTTTTCAGCAGGCGGAGTTCCCCCTTCTTGGGCAGCAGGACAACCACTGCTCGACGCCACGAGAGGGGCATCTCCCCTGTCGCCAGGCTCTCCCCCAGAACCAACATGTAATCACCCCCCAGGATACCCCAGAAGGCTCTTACAAACTCTACCGTCAGCCCATCCAGCCCGGGGGACTTACCCCTCCTGAGCTGATGCAATGCACGAGTCAACTCCTCCAAAGATAAAGGGCCATCAAGAAGATCGGCCACCTCCCTATCTATAACTGGTAGACTCTCCCACAGGTCCTGCTGAGCTTCCCCGCTGACTCCACCTGCGGTGAACAGGGAACCATAAAAGGACCTGACCAAGGCACTAATCCTCTCTGGATCCGTGACAGAGGAGCCATCATCTGCAAGCAGCTCCACGAGCTGCTTGCGGGCTCCCCGCCCTTTCTCCAGAGAGGAAAGAGAAAGGCGAAGCTCGATCCAGATCGTGCAGCATCTGGACTCGCGCCCTCACGTAAGTGCCTCGGGACCGCTCAAGTTGCAGGTTCCTCAAGGCTTCCTTCTTCTCATGAAACACACCCCATTCGCAAGAGTCACCTCCAACCTGACCCAGGCGAGACTCTGCGTCCATCAGCTCCCTCTCAAGCTTCTCAACCGCTGAGTCCCGCCGCCCGGTCGACCCCCACGTGTATTCCTTACAAAAAATACGGATGTGAGCTTTTCCCACATCCCACCACTGCTTTAGGGAAGAGAAGCATCTCTGCCTCTCTCTCCACCTCACCCAAAACCGACTGAATGACTCCCGGAAACACCGATCCTCCAGCAGCCAGTTATTAAACTGCCAGTACGCAGACCCAGCCCGAACGCGCGCTGGATTAAAATCCACACGCACCAGACAGTGGTCGGAGCATGGCACCAGCTGCTGAGACATGGGAAACAAATGCTCGGGAGATATATATTCAATCAATGCTGGCCGGAGCTGGGGGCATACACGTTAATTAAATGCAACGGCATGCCATCCAGGCTCACGGCCAGATGGAGCAAACGTCCTGGCACAACTTCTTGCACTTTTATAATATTGGGCAGGAAATTCTGAGCCAACAGAATGGCCACCCCACTCGAATTTGATCTAAGATGACTCATATAGACCTCACCTTCTCACTCCAACCTCCAGGTGGGTTCATCACTTACAACAGTATGCGTCTCCTGCAGAAAACACACTACAAAATTCCCCTCCCTAAGGACCGATAAAAGCTGGAATCTGCGAAAACACGCTCTACTCCCATTTAAGTTTAGGGTAGCTAACATGAATGCACTGGTACATTAAATTGAAATCCTCACACTTCTCCTCCTGGGCTCTGTAGCCCTCTCTCTTTTTAGGAACTCCAAAAAATCCCTAAGCTGGCATTGCTCAGAGCCAGGAAGATCACTATCCTTGGTGGCAAGGATAGCCTCGAGAGTTTTAACTAAGGCCGACAGATCAGCCCACCGTCTCTTAGCAGCGTCAATCTTTTTCTTGTTGGTATGGCTTGTTTTTAGAAACTCCCGCACCTCACAGATAACACTTGCATGAGACTCGTCCTTGGATCCTGGGCTATCGTCCAAGTTACTCGCACCTGACACAACACGCTCAGCATCACCAAGGTCATTTTCAGAATTCGAAAGACCAGAGCTCTCTGGAATTTCACTAACCCCTCCACACAAGCTGGCCCTATCACTCTCCCCCTCCTCCGGCATGACACCACCCCCAGGATCAATGCCGGGGAAGGGTCCCGAAGCCCCTATCCGCATCACGCAGCCCACTGACTGGCTGGGCTCCTGCGCTCTGTCCTCACCCTATATACCTGGGCCTGGGGAAGAGAAAACAAGAGGCACCCCCAGGGTCTGTGGTAAACTGGCACCCCCAGAATCTGAAAGAAGGTTGCTGCCTGAAATAACTACGACCTCCACAGCACCGAAAGCACCCCCTCCACTGGCAACACCCAGAGGCTCTCCACTAGTTTTTTTCCTCTCCCCTGCCAACTCATCCGGCAATACAATACACACCTCAGCACCTCCATTGGCTCTAATATTGAGCACTGATTGGTACACCATTCCCCCTGACCCCCCTCCCTCGGGCTGACTATGCTCATCCCCCGTTTCAGGGCCCACACTACCAGGGGCCCCTGAGACAAAAGGACGTCCCCCCGCCCAGAGGACACAACTCCAGAGGGTCTAACCCATCACCTGACCCTGTGGTACCCTCGAGAGATCGCTGAAGTGGAGGCTCAACCTCCAAACCAGAAGACGTAATTTCCTGACCTCCAACCACATCGGTAGAGGAAGATCTGGAAAAATGCACCCCCCTAACTTTGGACTAACGTCCCTGCTCTCCCCCCTCCCCCTGTGCCTCACCTTCAGCCACCCCCACAGGTTCGGGATGTAGGGGGCGGGGGCCCTCGGTGCCCCGGGTCCCCAAGGCGGAAACTGCAGACCCAGAAGGGCTATCCCTGCTGCCCCGCATCACCGAGGCAGAGCCGGCAGCCGCAGCCAGGTCAGCGATTCCACCCCGCCCCTCCGAGGCATGACGAGCAACCCCTGATGGGTCAGCAGTGCATTCCTGGGCCGCTGTGCTAGAAGTTCTGGCAGCGACCCCGTGATTAGGACATTCCCTACGGAGATGTCCATAACCACCGCATGCATGACACCGTGCCTTTCCCCAACACCAATGCACAGTTCTGGGGAGACCCCTACACTCCACCTCGAAACTCCCTTCATCACCTTCCCCCTCCCCCACCTTCACGAACCCCCCCCTTTTGAAACTGAGAATCCCTTTTTCCTCCGTGTCCCCCCCCCCCCCCTGGGTGCATGAGCCTAAAGCACTTAGACCGCACCTCCCCAATCTGAGACAGGTGTGGAAAGAGTGTCGCATCCAGAATACATGTGGGGCAACTCTGCAGGAGAACCGGTCTCACCCTGGACACCCATGGGTCCACCTGTATATGGACCCCCCCACCGAAATCCCCCTCTCCACCGCTATGGCCACATCCTCCCGGTTCTTCAATATCATCTCAACCTTTCCCCTCTCGAGCTCGGAAGAGACAATAGCCCCCCTACCAAGAAGGGCATTCATAGCCTTCGTAATTGATCCCCTGGACATCTGGGGCCCAGTTTGAAACGAGATACCAAAACTGTCCCAGTCCAAGTCAACATGAGACTCATGTTCAGATGTCCTCGCTTCCGCTGCTGATGTCGCTACTGCGTAGCTCCTCGCCTTCTGCCGCGCCCCCGCCATCGCCATCCGGGCAGAGGCACAAACCAGCTCCCGGCACTCCAGCAGCTCAGCAAATCAATCCCCAGGGACAGTCACAGTCCAAAGCAATCCTCAAAAAGCAAAAACCTCCAGCTGAAAGTAGGAAAGTCTCCAAGTTCACCCGCCACCGAGAACACCTTGCCCTATCTTGCCGAACGCAAAAGCACCTTCTTCACATTAAGCCAGGCAGCCGCACTGTGCAAAATGACTTTAGGGCAGAGAATCAGTCACAAATCAGAACTGGCGCATATTTTATTCTTTTTATTTGTGCTGCGTTTCGCACTTTAGCCTGAGCATCAGAATGCACCCGTCTAATGTGTCATCTGTCCTTCCAACAAAGGAGGCAAGGGACACACACACACACGCACACACACACACACACACGCACACACACGCACACACACGCACACACACACGCACGCGCGCGCACACACACACACACACACACACGCACGCACGCACACGCACACACACACACACACACACACGCACACACACAGCAAAAGCACAGAAAAACTTCAAACCCTCGATATCAGACAGTAGTGCCGAACTGTCTTAAGAGTGCCACCATCGTCCCTGTCCCGAAGAAACCAAACCCAGCCTGCCATAATGACTTTCGACCAGTGGCCCTAACACCCATTGTAATGAAGTGTTTTGAGCGACTAGTTATGCAGCACATCAAAAATAGTCTACCTGCCGACCTAGACCCACTGCAGTTCGCCTACAGAGCCAACCGATCCACAGAGGACGCAGTCTCAACAACACTGAACCTCGTATTGTCACATCTCGATCGGAAAAATACCTATGCCAGGATCCTCTTCATAGACTTCAGCTCTGCTTTCAATACAATCATTCCGCAGCAGCTGGTGGAGAAGTTGGAGCTGTTGGGGGTTGATGCTGGCACATGTAGCTGGGTCCTGAACTTTCTGTCGCAACGGCAGCAGACAGTCAGAGTGGGCAGTAGGACATCAAAAACCATAGCCGTGAGCACTGGCTCACCCCAAGGCTGTGTCCTAAGCCCCCTTCTGTTTAGTCTGCTGACACACGACTGTACTGCCAGACTCAATAACAACTTCATCAACAAGTTCGCTGATGACACAACAGTAGTGGGTCTCATCAGTGACAATGATGAATCGGCGTACAGGATGGAGGTGGAGCTGCTCACAGGTTGGTGCAAATCCCACAACCTCATTCTTAACGTGGGAAAAACTAAGGAGATGGTGGTTGACTTCAGGAGGGCGGGGAAACAACACCATACACCTCTGCACATCGACGGAGCTGATGTGGAAAGGGTCAGCAGCATAAAGTTCTTAGGACTACATCTGTCTGATGACCTGACGTCCACGGCCAACACCACAGCTCTGGTCAAGAGAGCCCAGCAGCGACTTCACCCTCTCCGAAGACTATGTAAAGCAGGCCTCCCCACCACACACCTACGGACTTTTTATAGGGGGACTGTCGAGAGCACACTGACATACGGCATCACTTCCTGGTTCGGGAGCTGCAAGGCGTACGAACGGCACCAACTGGACAGGATAGTGAAGAACACAAGCAGGATTATTGGTGCTCCACTCCCCTTCCTGCTGGACATATACAAGAAGAGATGTATCAACAGAGCCATCTCCATCATCAAAGACCCTTACCACCCATCGCATGACATTTTCTCCATTCCCCCATCTGGGAAGAGGTACAGGAGCATTAGCTGCAAAACCAGCAGGATGCTCCTCATCTTCTTCCCACAGGCTATAAGACTGTTAAATGGACTTTGCCCCCTGCCAAGTATCGCGCACAAACCCCCACACTGCAGCAGAGCCACTGTTGTGCCGCTGCCGGTCGGAACGGCTGTTGAATGTTTAGTAGAGTGTTAAATTTGTTCATGACATGTATTTTTTAATTTTAATTCCTATTTATTTTTTAATGCAAACTGAATGGACACTGGTTGAGCAACGTTTTTTTGTTTCCTCTGGGTATGCGAATACTCAGGAAATGACAATAAAGATTTACAATTACAATTACAATTACAATTACAATACAATATCCAGGCACTCTTGGCAGTCCGCCAATGACAGCCTCACCCTGCTCCCTCGACAATGTAGAAAATTCGCAGGGGATTTTCACGCTAAATGGATAAGTTTTTAAAGCATTGGAAAGTTTCAACAGTCCAACAATAAATCAGACTATGAAGCCCCTCTGTTCCTTTCCCAGCGACAGAATCCTTCAAAGGCTGCTTAAAACCTCTCACCCACTGGAGCTGAGAAAGTCACAGCCTCCCTCTCTCTCTCTCTCTCTCTCTCTCTCTCTCTCTCTCTCTCTCTCTCTCTCTCTCTCTCTCTCTCTCTCTCTCTCTCTCTCTCTCTCTCTCTCTCTCCCTCTGCGCATTAACAAGCATTCCTATTTTTCACTAACTTTACAATTAGATATATTGGGTACCTCACGGCCCTCTTCATCTGCTCTCTGAATTTATTTTGTGTCAGGACATATATCGCCGTGTTTGTACAGGTACTCAAAACTTGAAGCATGACCGCAACTGATTCGAAGTCACTGCCCTTGATATAAGGAGTCCCGAATACACGCTCGGAAAAATGCCGGATAGCAGAAAGAGGGGAGAACAACGGATTTCCTTCGGTGCTCATCTCCGGGTCAAGGATTCAAGTGATATTACGACCCGCGGAGCCCCTTCCGGATCGACGGACATGAAACATGTCTAGCGGTCAGTGAGTGATCAAAACAGAACAAAAAGAACGGGAACCACCCAATTAAGTCTGTACCGGCCGCAGTCAAATAAA
>NW_026575251.1:12500-58446 GCF_028641065.1 Leucoraja erinaceus | reverse complement strand
CACTACACTCTACACTACACTACACTCTACACTACACTACACTACAATATACACTCTACAATCTACACTACACTCTACACTAAACTACACTCTACACTACACACTCTACACTCTACATTCTACACTCTACACTACTACACTCTACACACTCTACACTCTACACTACACTACTACACTACACTCTACTCTACTCACACTCTACACTACACTACACTCTATCTCTACACTACCCTCTACACTAACATTTTTTAATTTTGTTGTACATGGTTCATGGTTAAAATGACAATAAAGAAACTATTCTCTTCTACACTCTACACTACACTCTACACTACACTCTACATGCTGCACTACACTCCACACTCTACACTACACTCCACACTACACTACACTACACTGTACACTACAATCTACACTCTACAGTACACTCTACTCTCTACACTACACTCTACACTCTACACTCTACACTACACTCTACACTCTACTCTCTACACTACACTCTACACACTACACTACACTACACACTACACTCTACACTCTACACTACACTACACTCCACACACTCTACACTACACTCCACACTACACTACACTCTACACTACAAACTACACTCTACACTACACTCTACACTCTACACTCTACACTACACTCTACACTACACTCTACACTACACTCTACACTCTACATTCTACACTACACTACACTACATTCTACACTCTACACTACAAACTACACTCCACACTACACTCTACACTACACTCTACACTACACTCTACACTACAATCTACATTCTACGCTACACTCTACGCTCTACACTACACTCTTGACTACACTACACTCTACACTACAATCTACACTACACTACACTCTACACTCTACATTCTACACTACACTCTACAATACACGCTACACTACACTCTACACTCTACACCACACTCTACACTCTCCCCTCTACACTACACTACACTCTATACTCTACACTAGACTCTACATTTTACACTGCACTACACTACACTCTACACTACACTCTACGCTCTACACTCTACACTACACTCTACACTCTACACTCTACACTACACTCTACACTACACTCTACACTACACCCTACACTACACTCTACACTACACTCTACACTCTACACTACATGCTGCACTCTACACTCTACACTACACTCTACACTACACTCTACACTACACTCTACACTACACTCTACACTCTACACTCTACACTACACTACACTACACTACATTCTACACTCTACACTACACTCTACACTCTACACTACACTCTACACTACACTCTACACTCTACACTACACTCTAAACTACACTACACTCTACACTACAATCTACACTACACTACACTCTACACTCTACATTCTACACTACACTCTACAATACACTCTACACTACACTCTACACTCTACACCACACTCTACACTCTACCCTCTACACTACACTACACACTACACTCTACACTACACGACACTCACTCGTCACTCTACACTACACTTTGCATTCTACACTGCACTACAGTACACTCTACACTACACTCTACACTCTACACTCTACACTACACTCTACACTACACTCTACACTACACTCTACACTACACTCTACACTACACTCTACACTACACTCTACACTATACACTACACTCTACACTACACTACACTCTACACTCTACACTCTACATTCTACACTCTACAGTCTACATTCTACACTACACAACACACTACACTACACTACACTCTACACTACACTCTACACTACACTCTACACTCTACACTACACTCTACACTACACTCTACACTCTACACTACACTCTACACTACACTCTACACTACACTCTACACTACACTCTACATTCTACACTACACAACACTACATTCTACACTCTACACTACACGCTACACTCTACACTACACTCTACACTACACACTACACTCTACACTGCACTGTACACTACACTCTACACTACACTCTACACTCTACACACACACTACTACACTACACTACACTCTACACTCTACACTCTACACTACACTCTACACTACACTCTACACTCTACACTACACTCTACACTACACTCTACACTCTACACTCTACACTACACTCTACACTACACTCTACACACTCTACACTCTACACTACACTCTACACTCTACACTCTACACTCTACACTCTACATTCTACACTCTACACTCCACACTACACTCTAAACTACACTCTACACTACACTCTAGACTACACTACACTCTACAATACACTCTACACTACACTACACTCTACACCACACTCTACACTCTACCCTCTACACTACACTCTACACTCTACACTACACTCTACACTACACTCTACACTACACTACACTCGACACTCTACACTACACTCTACATTCTACACTGCACTACACTACACTCTACACTCTACACTCTTCTACACTCTGCACTCTACTCTACACTCTACATTCTACACTCTACACTACACTCTACACTACACTCCACACTACACTCTGCACTCTACACTCTACATTCTACACTCTACACTCTACATTCTACACTCTACACTCTACACTACACTGTACACTACACTCTACAGTACACTCTACTACTACACTGTACACTACACTCTACACTACACTATACACTCTACACTACACTCTACACTACATTCTATACTACACTCTACACTCTACACGCCACTCTACACTCTACACTACACTCTACACGACACTCTACACTCTACACTACACTACACTCTACACTACACTGTACCCTATACATTCTACACTCTACACTCAGTTTTGAGTAGTGCAGTGTAGAGTGTAGTGTAGAGTGTCGTGTAGAGTGTCGTGTAGAGTGTAGAGTGTAGTGTAGAGTGAAGTGTAGTGTAGGGTGTAGAATGTAGTGTAGTGTAGAATGTACACTCTACACGACACTCTACATTCTACACTCTACCCTACACTACACTCTACACTCTACATTCTACACTCTACACTCTACACTACACTGTATACTACACTCTACACTCTACACTATACTCTACACTACACAGCACTACACTCTACACTACACTCTACACTACACTGTACACTACACTCTAAACTACACTCTACACTACACTCTAAAGTATAATCTACACTACACACTACACTCTACACTCTACACTACACACTACACTCTACACTACACTCTGCACTACACTATACACTCTACACTACACTCTACACTACACTCTACACTACACTACACTCTACACTACACTCTACACTACACTATACACTCTACACTACACTCTACACAACACTCTACACTACACTCTAAACTACACTCTTCACTACACTCTGCACTACACTCGACACTACACTCTACAATCTACACTCTACACTACACTCTACCCTCTACTCTACACTCTACACGCTACACTACACTGTATACTACAGTACACTCTACACTCTACACTCCACTCTACACTACACTCTACACTACACTCTACACTACACTCTACACTACACTCTAGACTACACTCTACACTCTACACTACACTGTACACTACACTCTACACTATACTCTACACTACACACACTACACTCTACACTACACTCTACACTACACTATACACTCTCTACACTCTACACTACACTCTACACTACACTCTACACTCTACTCTACACTCTACACTACACTCTACACGACACTCTACACTCTACACTACACTCTACACTACTACTACACTCTACACTACACTCTACACTACACTCTACACTCTACACTCTACACTCTACACTACACTCTACACTACACTCTAAACTACACTCTACACTACACTCTACACTACACTCTACACTACACTCTACACTACACTCTACACTACACTCTGCACTTCACTCTAAAGTATACTCTACACTACACTCTACACTACACTATACACTCTACACTACACTCTACACTACACTCTACACTCTACACTCTAAACTACACTCTACACTACACTCTGCACTACACTCGACACTACATTCTACAATCTACACTCTACACTACACTCTACCACTCTACCCTCTACTCTACACTCTACACTCTACACTCTACACTACACTGTATACTACAGTACACTCTACACTCTACACTCCACTCTACATGACACTCTACACTACACTCTACACTACACTCTACACTACACTCTAGACTACACTCTACACTCTACACTACACTGTATACTACACTCTACACTCTACACTATACTCTACACTACACACACTACACTCTACACTACACTCTACACTCTACACTACACTCTACACTACACTACACTCTACACTACACTCTACACTACACTCTACACTACACACTACACTCTACACTACACTCTACACTACACTATTCTACACTCTACACTACACTCTACACAACACTCTACACTCTACACTACACTCTAAACTACACTCTTCACTACACTCTGCACTACACTCGACACTACACTCTACAATCTACACTCTACACTACACTCTACCCTCTACTCTACACTCTACACGCTAATCTACACTGTATACTACAGTACACTCTACACTCCACTCTATACGACACGCTACACTACACTCTACACTACACTCTACACTACACTCTAGACTACACTCTGCACTCTACACTACACTGTATACTACACTCTACACTATACTCTACACTACACTCTACACTACACTCTACACTACACTATACACACTCTACACTACACTCTACAGTACACCCTGCACTACACTCTACACTCTACACTACACTCTGCACTACACTCGACACTACATTCTACAATCTACACTCTACACTACACTCTACCCTCTACCCTCTACTCTACACTCTACACTACACTCTACACTCTACACTACACTATATACTACAGTACACTCTACACTCTACACTCCACTCTACACGACACTCTACACTACACTCTACACTACACTCTACACTACACTCTACACTACACTCTAGACTACACTCTACACTCTACACTACACTGTATGCTACACTCTACACTCTACACTATACTCTACACTACACAGCACTACACTCTACACTCTACACTGCACTCTACACTGCACTCTACACTCTACACTACACTCTACACTCTACACTACACTCTACACTCTTCACTACACTCTACACTCTTCACTACACTCTACACTACACTCTGCACTCTAAACTACACTCTATACTCTACACTCTACACTCCACTCTACACTCTACATTCTACACTCTACACTCTACACTGCACTACACTCTACACTCTACACTACACTACACTACACTCTACATTCTACACTCTACACTACACTCTACGCTCTACTCTACACTACACTACACTATACACTCTACACTCTACACTCTACACTACACTCTACACTCTACACTACTCTCTACACTACACTCTACACTACACTCTACACTACACTCTACACTCTACATTACACTCTACACTACACTCACACTACACTATACACTACACTCTACACTCTACACTACACTCTACACTACACTCTACACTACACTCTACACTCTACACTACACTCTACACTACACTCTACACTACACTCTACACTCTACACTACTCTACACTCTACACTACACTACACTCTACACTCTACACTACACTCTACACTACACTACACTCTACACTCTACACTACACTCTACACTCTACACTCTACACTCTACACTCTACACTCTACACTCTACACTACACTCTACACTACACTACACTCTACACTACACTACACTACACTCTACACTCTACACTACACTCTACACTCTACACTACACTCTACACTACACTCTACACTACACTATACACACTCTACACTACACTCTACACTCTACACTACACTCTACACTACACTCTACACTACACTCTACACTACACTCTACACTACACTCTACACTCTACACTACACTACACTCTACACTCTACACTACACACTACACTCTACACTACACACTACACTCTACACTCTACACTACACTCTACTCTACACTACACTCTACTACACTACACTCTACACTCTACACTCTACACTACACTCTACTCTACACTCTACACTCTACACTACACTCTACACTACACTCTACACTCTACACTCTACACTCTACACTACACTACACTCTACACTCTACACTCTACACTACACTCTACACTCTACACTCTACACTCTACACTACTACTCTACACTCTACACTCTACACTACACTCTACACTACACACTACACTACACTCTACACTCTACACTACTCTACACTCTACACTACACTACACTCTACACTACACTCTACACTCTACACTCTACACTACACTACACTCTACACTACACTCTACACTACACTCTACACTCTACTCTACACTCTACACTCTACATTCTACACTCTACACTACACTCTACACTCTACACTACACTCTACACACTACTACACTACACTCTACACTCTACACTACACTCTACACTCTACACTACACTCTACACTCTATGCTCTAAACTCTACACTCTACATTCTACACTCTACACTATACGCTCTACACTCTACACTACACTCTCCACTCTCCACTCTACACACTGTGTCCTGTGGAGTGTGTTTAAGGTTTAACAGCAGCTGTATCCAATCCCATGCTATAGTGGCTGAGACGGTGAAGATTTGCTCTGCATAGAGTATGTTAAATGGAGCATTAAATCTGATATACAAGCTGATTAATTCCGGGCAAATACATCTTCCTTCCAGTTGGACTCACTTACAAAGTCAATGTTTCAGCAATAAAAATCCTCTGACCAACCTCCTACCTGTTTGCAAATACTCCTATTGCAAGTTTGCAAATACTCCAATCTATTAGCATGATGGGGCAGCGGTAGAGTTGCTGCCTCACAGCGCCAGAGACCCAGGTTCGATCCCGAGTACGGGTGCTGTCTGTACGGAGTTTGCACGTTCTCCCCGTGACCTGCGTGGGTTTTCTCCGGGCGCTCCGGTTTCCTCCCGCACTCCAAAGACGTGCAGGTATGTAGGTTAATTGGCCTCTGTAAATTGTCCCCGATATGTAGGGTAGAACTTGTGTGAACAGGTGATCGCTGGTCGGCGTGGACTCGATGCAACAAAGGGCCTGTTTCCACGCTGTATCTCTGAACTATACCTCACGCTGCCTCGGCAAGGCCAGCAGCATAATCAAGGACCAGTCTCACCCCCAGCCACTCCCTCTTCTCCCCTCTCCCATCGGGCAAGAGGTACAGAAGTGTGAAAACCAACGCACACCTCCAGATTCAGGGACAGTTTCTTCCCGGCTGTTATCAGGCAACTGAACCGTCCTACCACAACCAGTGAGCGATCCTGAACTACTATCTACCTCTTTGGTGACCCTCGGACTATCTTTGATCGGACTTTGCTGGCTTTACCTTGCACTAAACGTTATTCCCTTATCATGTATCTGTGCACTGTGGACGGCTCGATTGTAATCATGTGTTGTCTTTCCGCTGACTGGATAGCACGCAACAAAAGCTTTTCACTGTACATCGGTACACGTGACAGATAACTAAACTAAGCTAAACAACACTGCACAGGTCTAGAAATAGGCCATTCGGCCCACCTTGTCCATGCATTCTGGGCTAGTCCCATTTGCTCGGTTTTGGCATATGTTCCTCTAAGCCCTTCCTATCTTCTTCCCGATGGTAGCAGCGAGATGAGAGCGTAGCTACGATGGTATGGGATTCTGTCGGGTAGAGGCCGGGATAGAGTGGATGTGGAGAGGATGTTTCCACTAGTGGGAGAGTCTCGGACCAGAGGTCACAGACTCAGAATTAAAGAACGCACCTTTAGGAAAGAGATGAGGAGGAATTTCTTTCGTCAGAGGGTGGTGAATCTGTGGAACTCTTTGCCACAGACGGCTGTGGAGGCCAAGTCAGTGGATATTTTTAAGGCAGAGATAGATAGATTCTTGATTAGTACGGGTATCAAGGGTTATGGGGAGAAGGCGGGAGAAAGTTTAGTTAGTAGGGAGAGAGATAGAAACATAGAAAATAGAAACATAGAAAATAGGTGCAGGAGGAGGCCATTCGTCCCTTCGAGCCAGCTCCGCCATTCATTGTGATCAGGGCTGCTCATTCCCAATCAATAACCCGTGCCTACCTTCATCCTCATATCCCTTGATTATACTAGCCCTGATCAGCCATGATTGAGTGGCGAGGAGACGTAATTCTGCTCCAATCGCTTATGAACATAGACACAATCAAGTTAAACTTTGTTCAATGGAGGGCGCTGGAGGCCGGTTCTCTGGATGCTTTCGAGAGAGAGTTAGATAGGGCTCTTAAAGATAGCGGAGTCAGGGGATATGGGGAGAAGGCAGGAACGGGGTACTGATTGGGGATGATCAGCCGTGATCACATTGAATGGCGGTGCGGGTTTGTAGGGCCGAATGGCCTCGTCCTGCACCTATTGTTAATTGGCTATTGTCTATAGCGTAAAGACTCCTGTTCCTTCTTCCCAATGGTAGCGGTGAGATGAGAACGTGGGCAGGGTGGTGTGCATCTCGGATGATGCTGGCTGCCGTTTAGAGGCAGCTCCTCCTATAGATCCCTTCAATGATGGGGAGGTCAGTACCCTTGATAGAGCGGGCAGTGTCCACCTCTCTCAGTAAGTTCCTTCCTTTCTAGCCAACTCATCTAGTCACAAGGCACAGAAGCAGGCCCTTCGGCCCGACTGGCCCATGCTGACCAAGATTCAATTCAGTTAATTTTAGTTTCAATAGACACTAGACAATAGATGCAAGAGTAGGCCATTCGGCCCTTCGAGCCAGCACCGCCATTCAATGTGATCATGGCTGATCATCCCCAATCAGTACCCCGTTCCTGCCTTCTCCCCATATCCCCTGACTCCGCTTTCTTTAAGAGCCCCATCTAGCTCTCTTTTTATGTGCTGCATTGGCAACACGAATTTCACTACACCTAGGTGTACGTGACCAATAAAATAACCTTTAACCTTTAAACTTTACCTCCTGACTCTGCTATTTTTAAGAGCCCTATCTAGCTCTCTCTTGAAAGCATCCAGAGAACCGGCCACCACCGCCCTCTGAGGCAGAGAATTCCACAGACTCACCACTCTCTGGGTGAAAAAGTGTTTCCTCATCCCCGTTCTAAATGGCTTACTCCTTATTCTTAAACTGTGGCCCCTGGTTCTGGGCTCCCCCAACATCGGGAACATGTTTCCTGCTTCTAACGTGTCCAAATCCTTAATAATCTTGTATGTTTCAATAAGATCCCCTCTCATCCTTCTAAACTCCAAGGTGTAGAAGCCCAGCCGCTCCATTCTTGTCACATGTGCCGAGGTACAGTGAAAAGCTTTTGTTGCGTGCTAACCAGTCAGCGGAAAGACAATACATGATTACAATTGAACCATCCACGGTGTACAGATACATGATAAAGAGGATAATGTGCAAGATAAAGTCCAGTAAAGTCCGTGTAAATATACTCCGAAGGTCTCCAATGAGGTAGACAATAGCTCAGGACCACTCTCTAGTTGTTGAACGGATGGTTCAGTTACCTGATATACTCTAGTCCCACCTGCCTGCGTTTGGCCCATATCCCTCTAAAACTGTCCTATCCATGTACCTGTCCAAATATCTCTTAAATGTTGCGATGGTACCAGCCTCAACTACCTCCTCCGGCAGCTCGTTCCATACACCCACCACCCTTTGTGTAAAAAAGTTGCCCCTCAGGTCCCTATTAAATCTTTCACCTTTGAGTCACTCCAGCACTTTGTCTCTTTTTTTCCCTTGTAAGCCAGCATCTGCAGTTCCTTGTGTCCATCCCTACTCCTGCTAGATAGGGCTCGTAAAGGTAGTGGAGACAGGGGATATGGGGAGAAGGCAGGAACGGGGTACTGATTGGGGATGATCAGCCATGATCACATTGAATGGCGGTGCTGGCTCGAAGGGCCGAATGGCCTACTCCTGCACCTATTGACTATTGTCTATTGCACTTTGAGTCTATCTTCGGCATAAAAACTGGGGGTGGAGACGAGGAACTGCAGGTGCTGGTTTGAAGAGAAAACAAAGCACTCCAGCACTGTGTGCCGATCTTTGTTTGACAATAGACAATAGACAATAGGTGCAGGAGGAGGCCATTCGGCCCTTTGAGCCAACACCGCCATTCAATGTGATCATGGCTGATCATCCCCAATCAGTACCCCGTTCCTGCCTTCTCCCCATATCCCCTGACTCCGCTATCTTTAAGAGCCCTATCTAGCTCTCTCTTGAAAGTATCCAGATAACAGGCCTCCACCGCCCTCTGAGGCAGAGAATTCCACAGACTCACAACTCACTCTCTGTGAGAAAATGTGTTTCCTCATCTCCGTTCTAAATGGCTTCCTCTATATTCTAAATTCCAGCATCTGCAGTCCCTTACTTGCCCCCCCACCACCCCCTCCCCCCGTTTTTTACGATGTGTTGTACAAATCGATTTGCTTTGGAAAACAAATATGGCCATCCAGTTGAATTGTAAGAATTGCTTTGAGCCCTGATTCTGAGAAACTCGAAGGGTTGTGTGTCAGTGTTGTTTGAGAACAAGGTTGGTTTGTTTGACTGTCTCTTTGATTGCGTTTAAATTATACGGCTCAATTCATTCAGTCAAATCCTGCCCTTTGTTGCAATTACCCTCCTGCCCCCTCTCTTACAATCAGCCGCGTGTTATGGTGTAATATACATCACTGTTTGTACCGCCGTCAATTTAGAATGTCATTCACAGGCACAGCAACGGCTCATTTTCCGCTAAGGTGCCTCGCTAATAGCGATATTTACCTCTCACTCGGATGTGAGAAAGAGTGTGTCGCGAACACATAGTTATATAATACAACATCGGAAAAACAACAGACAATAGACGATAGCCGCAGGAGTAGGCCATTCGGCCCTTCGAGCCAGCACCGCCATTCACTGTGATCATGGCTGATCATCCCCAATCAGTACCCCGTTCCTGCCTTCTCCCCATATCCCCTGACTCCACTATCTTTAAGAGCCCTATCTAGCTCTCTCTTGAAGCGGTGGCCGATTGGGAAAGGGGGAGATGCAGCGAGACCTGGGTGTCATGGTACACCAGTCATTGAAGGTAGGCATGCAGGTGCAGCAGGCAGTAAAGAAAGCGAATGGTATGTTAGCTTTCATTGCAAAAGGATTTGAGTATAGGAGCAGAGAGTTCTACTGCAGTTGTACAGGGTCTTGGTGAAACCACACCTGGAGTATTGCGTACAGTTTTGGTTTCCAAATCTGAGGAAGGACATTATTGCCATAGAGGGAGTGCAGAGACGGTTCACAAGACTGATTCCTGGGATGTCAGGACTGTCTTATGAAGAAAGACTGGCTAGACTTGGTTTATACTCTCTAGAATTTAGGAGATTGAGAGGGGATCTTATAGAAACTTACAAAATTCTTAAGGGGTTGGACAGGCTAGATGCAGGAAGATTGTTCCCGATGTTGGGGGAGTCCAGGACAAGGGGTCACAGCTTAAGGATAAGGGGGAAATCCTTTAAAACCGAGATGAGAAGAACTTTTTTCACACAGAGAGTTGTGAATCTCTGGAACTCTCTGCCACAGAGGGTAGTTGAGGCCAGTTCATTGGCTATATTTAAGAGGGAGTTAGATGTGGCCCTTGTGGCTAAGGGGATCAGGGGGTATGGAGAGAAGGCAGGTACGGGATACTGATTGTGGATGATCAGCCATGATCACATTGAATGGCGGTGCTGGCTCAAAGGGCCTGCACCTATTGTCTAAATCTATAATATACCATTTAATAGGAAACTGAGCGGTAACTTTTTCACACAAAGGGCGGTGGGTGGATGGAACAAGCTGCCAGAGGAGGTAGTTGAGGCTGGGACCATCCCAACATTTAAGAAACAGTTAGACAGGTACATGGATAGGACAGGATTGGAGGGATATGGGCCAAACTCGGACAGGTGGGACTAGTGTAGCTGGGACATGTTGGCCGGTGTGGGCACGTTGGGCTGAAGGGCCTGTTTCCACGCTGTATCACACTATAACTGTAATAATTGGGCAGGCACGGTGGCGCAGCGGGTAGAGCTGCTGCCTCACAACGCCAGTGACCCGGGTTCGATCCTGACTACGGGTGCTGTCTGCACTGAGTTTGCACGTTCTCCCCGTGACCTGCGTGGGTTTTCTCCGAGATCTTCGGTTTCCTCTCCAAAGTCGTGCGGGTTTGCAGGTTAATTGACTTGGTGTAAATGTACATTGTCCTTAGTGCGTGTGGGATAGTGTTAGTGTTTGGGGATCGCTGGTCGGCGTAGACTCGGTGGGCCGAAGAGCCTGTTTACGCGCTGTAGCACTAAACTCAAGTTCAAGTGAGTTTATTGTCATGTGTCCCTGTATAGGACAATGAAATTCTTGCTTTGCTTCAGCACACAGAACATAATAGGCATTTACTACAAAACAGATCAGTGTGTCCATATACCATGATATAAATATATACACACATGAATAAATAAACTGGTAAAGTGCAAATAGCAGAAAGTGGTTATTAATAATCAGAGTTTTGTCCGGGCCAGGTTTAATAGCCTGATGGCTGTGGGGAAGTAGCTATTCCTGAACCTGGTTTAATGCTGATAAGTGTGAGGTGCTACATCTTGGCAGGACAAATCAAAATAGGACGTACATGGTAAATGGTAGGGAATTGAAGAATGCAGGTGAACAGAGGGATCTGGGAATAACTGTGCACAGTTCCCTGAAAGTGGAATCTCATGTAGATAGGGTGGTAAAGAAAGCTTTTGGTGTGCTGGCCTTTATAAATCAGAGCAATGAGTATAGAAGTTGGGATGTAATGTTAAAATTGTACAAGGCATTGGTGAGGCCAATTTTGGAGTATGGTGTACAATTTTGGTCGCCTACTTATAGGAAGGATGTCAACAAAATAGAGAGAGTACAGAGGAGATTTACTAGAATGTTGCCTGGGTTTCAGCAACTAAGTTACAGAGAAAGGTTGAACAAGTTAGGGCTTTATTCTTCGGAGCATAGAAGGTTAAGGGGGGACTTGATAGAGGTCTGTAAAATGATCAGAGGGATAGACAGAGTTGACGTGGATAAGCTTTTCCCACTGAGAGTAGAGAAGATTCAAACAAGGGGACATGACTTGAGAATTATGGGACAGAAGTTTAGGGGTTAACATGAGGGGGAACTTCTTTACTCAGAGAGTGGTGGCTGTGTGGAATGAGCTTCCAGTGAAGGTGGTGGAGGCAGGTTCGTTTTTATAATTTAAAAATAAATTGGATAGTTATATGGACGGGAAAGGAATGGAGGGTTATGGTCTGAGCGCAGGTATATGGGACTAGGGGAGAATACGTGTTCGGCACGGACTAGAAGGGTCGAGATGGCCTGTTTCCGTGCTGTAATTGGTTATATGGTTATATGGTCGTTGCAGTCTTCAGGCTCCTGTACCTTCTACCTGAAGGTAGCAGGGAGATGAGTGTGTGGCCAGGATGGTGTGGGTCTTTGATGATACTGCCAGCCTTTTTGAGGCAGCGACTGCGATAAATCCCCTAGATGGAAGGAAGGTCAGAGCCGATGATGGACTGAGCAGTGTTTACTACTTTTTCGAGTCTTTTCCTCTCCAGGGCGCTCAAGTTGCCGAACCAAGCCACGATGCAACCGGTCAGCATGCTCTCTACTGTGCACCTGTAGAAGTTAGAGAGAGTCCTCCTTGACAAACCGACTCTCCGTAATCTTCTCAGGAAGTAGAGGCGCTGATGAGCTTTCTTGATAATTGCGTTAGTGTTTTCGGACCAGGAAAGAACTTCAGAGATGTGCACACCCAGGAATTAGCAGTTCTTGACCCTCTCAACCATCGACCCATTGATATAAACGGGGCTGTGGGTCCCCCTCCTACTCCTTCCAAAGTCCACAATCAGTTCCTTGGTTTTGCTGGTGTTGAGGGCCAGGTTATTGCGCTGGCACCATATGGACAGTTGCTCGATCTCTCTTCTGTATTCTGACTCATCCCCATCAGTGATACGTCCCACAACAGTGGTGTCGTCAGCGAACTTGATGATGGATTTGCACTATGACTGGCTACGCAGTCATGAGTATAGAGTGAGTACAGCAGGGGGCTGAGCACGCAGCCTTGAGGTGCTCCCTTGCTGATTGTTATCGAGGCTGACACATTTCCACCAATATGAACAGACTGTGGTCTGTGAGTGAGGAAGTCGAGGATCCAATTGAAGAGAGATGCGCAGAGACCCAGTTCTGTGAGTTTGGTAACCAGCTTGGAGGGGATGATTGTATTAAATGCCGAGCTGTAATCGATGAATAACAGCCTGACATATGAGTTTTTGTTGTCCAAGTGGTCCAGAGCGGAGTGGAGGGCCAGCGAGATCGCATCCACCGTTGATCTGTTGTGACGGTACGCGAACTGCAGTGGGTCCAGGTTTTTGTCGAGGTAGGAGTTGATTTGCTCCATGATCAACCTCTCAAAGCACTTCATCACCACCGGCGTTAGTGCCACTGGTCGATAGTCATTGAGGCACGTCACCTTATTCTTCTTGGGCACTGGGTACAGAATGTAGTTGAGGCCAGTTCATTGGGTATATTTAAGAGGGAGTTAGATGTGGCGCTTGTGGCTAAACTAAACTAAACTAAACTACTACAGTACTGAGTGAAAGGCCTGGGTAGAAATGATGTTACAGGTTCAGTTTAGTTTATTGTCCTGTGTACCGAGGTACAGTGAAAAGCTTTTGTTGCGTGCTAACCAGTCAGCGGAAAGACAACACATGATTACAATCGAGCCGTCCACAGTGTACAGATACAGGATAAAGGGAATAATGTTTAGTGCAAGGTAAAGCCAGTAAAGTCCGATCAAGGATAGTCCGTGGGGCTCCAGTGAGGTAGATAGAGGTTTGGGATGGCTCTATGGTTGTAGTAGGACGGTTCAGTTGCCTGATGCCTCACTAATAGGAATATTATGGATAGGACAGGTTTGGAGGGATATGGGCCAAACTAGATACGTACTCGCTAGAATTTAGAAGATTGAGGGGGGATCTTATAGAAACTTACAAAATTCTTAAGGGGTTGCACAGGCTAGATGCAGGAAGATTGTTCCCGATGTTGGGGAAGTCCAGAACAAGGGGTCACAGTTTAAGGATAAAGGGGAAATCTTTTTGTACTGAGATGAGACAAACATTTTTTACACAGAGAGTGGTGAATCTGTGGAATTCTCTGCCACAGAAGGTAGTTGAGGCCACAGTTCATTGGCTATATGTAATAGGGAGTTAGATGTGGCCCTTGTGGCTAAAGGGATCAGGGGATATGGAGAGAAAGCAGGTACAGGATACTGAGTTGGATGATCAGCCATGATCATATTGAATAGCGGTGCAGGCTCGAAGGGCCGAATGGCCTACTCCTGCACCTATTTTTTATATTTCTATGTTCCTATTATTCAAATTACTTTTTCACCCAGAGTGTTGTGAATCGGTGGAATTCTTCTCCTCAGAAGGCAGTGGAGGCCAATTCACTGGATGTTTTCAAGAGAGAGTTAGATTTAGCTCTTGGGGGCTAACGGAATCAAGTGATATGGGGAGAAGGCAAGAATGGGGTACTGATTGTGGATGATCGGCCATGATCATATTGAATGGCGGTGCTGGCTCGAAGGGCCGATTGGCCTACTCCTGCACCCATTGTCTATGTTTGTATGTTTTCTATTTACTCTACAAGGTGTTGTGAGTAAGAGTGTAGAATACAGAGCAGTGGAGTGAAAGGCTTGGATAGAGTGGATGTGGAGAGGATGTTTCCACTAGTGGGAGAGTCTAGGACCAGAGGGCACAGCCTCAGAATTAAAGGACGTTGCTTTAGCAAGGAGATGAGGAGGAATTTCTTGAGACAGAGGGTGGTGAATCTGTGGAATTCTGTAGGGGCCATTTCAATGGACATATTTAAGGCAGAGAGAGATAGATTCTTGATTAGTACGGGTGTCGGGGGTTATGGGGAGAAGGCAGGAGAATGGGGTTAGGAGGGAGAGATAGATCAGCCAAGATTGAATGGTGGAGTAGACTCGATGGGCCGAATGGCCTAATTCTACTCTTAGAACCTACAAACGTATGAACATGAGCACAGGAACAGGCCCTTCAGCCCACAATGTCCGTGCCGTACATGATGCCGGGTTAAACTATTCCCCTCTGCCTGCATGTGATCCATATCCCTCCATTCCCTGCATATCCACGCGCCTATCCAAAATCCTCTGCAACACACCACTATCTCCACTGCCTCCACCACCACCCCTGGCAGCGAGTTCCAGGCACCCACCACCCTCTGTGTAAAAAAAACCTGCCCCGCACATCTCCTTTAAACTTGGCCCATATCCGCACACATATATATATGCAGAACTGCACATGGAGTGTGCACATGTGTATAAACATGTGGACATGTATGACGACATGTGTGTGTGTGGTGTGTTTATTGGGTCACAGAGTGAAACAGTTCAAAAACCGGCCCTTCAGCCCAACTTGCCCACGCAACCAACATGCCCCATCTACACTAGTCGCATCTGTCCGCGTTTGGCCCATATCCCTCCAAACCTGTCCTATCCATGTACCTGTCCAAATTTTGTGATAGTACCTGCCTTAACAACCTCCTCTAGCAGCTCGTTCCGTACACCCACCACTCTCGGTGTGGAGAAAGTTGCCCCTGGTTCCTATTAAATCTTTCCCCCCTCACCTTAAACCTTTGTACCCTGGTTCTTGATTCCCCTACTCTGGATCAAAGACTCTTTGCAAACTCTCAATCTATTCCCCTCATGATGTTAGACAATACGCAATAGACAATAGGTGCAGGAGTAGGCCATTCGGCCCTTCAAGCCAGCACCGCCATTCAATGTTGATCATGGCTGATCATCCACAAACAGTACCCCGTTCCTGCCTTCTCCCCATATCCCCTATCTTTAAGAGCCCCATCTAGCTCTCTCATGAAAGTATCCAGAGAACCGGCCTCCACCGTCCTCTGAGGCAGAGAATTCCACAGACTCACCACTCTCTGTGTGAAAAATTGTTTCCTCATCTCCGTTCTAAATGGCCTACTCCTTATTCTTAAACTGTGGCCCCTGGATCTGGACTCCCCCAACATCGGGAGCATGTTTCCTGCCTCTAGCGTGTCCAAACCCTTAACAATCTTGTATGTTTCAATAAGATATCCTCTCATCTTTCTAAACTCCAGAATACAAGAACAGCTGCTCGTCCCGTCATCCCGGGAATTAACCTGGTGAACCTACGCTGCACTCCTTCAATAGCAAGAATTGTTAAGATCATCCCTCAGACTCCTGCGCTCCAAGGAGTAAAGTCCTAGGCTGCTCAACCTCTCCCTGTAGCTCAGGCCTTTGAGTCTAAGCGATATCCTAGTAAATCTTCTCTGCACCCTTTACAGCTCATAGCGGGGTGGCCAAAACTGAACGGCCACGAGATATGGGCTCATCAACGTCTTCCCAAGTTCACAAGTTATAGGGGTAGAATTAGGCCATTCGGGCCATCGAGTCCACTCCGCCATTCAATCATGGCTGATCTCTGCCTCCTAATCCCATTGTTCTGCCTTCTCCCAATAACCCTTGACACCCGTATTAATCAAGAATTTGCCTATCTTTACCTTAAAAATATCCACTGACTTGGCTTCCACAGCCCTCTGTGGGAATGAGTTCCACAGATTCACCACCCTCTGACTAAAGAAATTCCTCCTGAGTTACTCCAGCACATTGTGTCTATCTTTGGTTGAAACCAGCATCTGCAGTTCTTTCCTACACATTTTACAGCTGGGGGGAAACAAATGGTGACTAAAACGATCGCTTGTTGACACGGTGCAGAATTGGCCGGTGATTAAGATGAATGAGGCTTTTAGCAATGAACAATGTCAGGGCAGATGCCGGAGATGTTACTATTGTCATCACCTCAGGCAATGCTTGCTGTCGCACTGCCGCTCATTCCCTCCCCCTCCCCCCCCCTGCTGTTCGATGGTCAGTCATAAGGCACACACACACACCCACACACACACATGCACGCCCGCACACACACGCACACATGCGACACACACACACACACACACACGCATGCACACACATGCACACACACACACACACACACATACACACACACACACACACACACACATGCACACACACACACACACACACACATGCACACACACACACACACACACACACACATGCACACACATGCACACACACACACACCCACGCACACACATCCACGCACACACACACACATGCACACACACACATGCACACACACACATGCACACACATACAGGCACACGCACATACGTACACGCACACACGAACATGCACGCAAACACGCACGCACACACACACTTACACACACACATACACACACATGCACAAGCACGCACGCACACACACGATAACATACAATTTCCCACATGTTATACACATGTGCACACTCCATGTTCTTATGCCCCCTTCGCCATGGCTGACCATGGGTGTCTCCAGGGTGCTATTCCCTATATGGAGGACGCCTGTGCATGACTTTGTTTAACGTGGGGAGACTGGTGCACGGACATGCAGCCACCCCACGGTCCTTGACAGATCTGGGTCAGGATCCAGTGAGTCATGGAGTCCAAGACGACCGGAGACCCTTTTCTGCTGCAGCCTTCATCCGCCTTCCCAGCCGTTGTGACGTTCCACTAAGGTCAGCCATCGTCCTCCGCCTGTTCCACCGTTGAGGTCTTGGTTGGATTGGCTCTTTGTCAGAGACCTCCCCCTCGACCTTACCGCCATGGGTGGCCCTAGCAGGAGCATAGCTCCAGACGGCATCGCTCTCAGGATCTCAGGACCACACGAGCTTCTCCACCACGACAAGGTGACAATGCACGGAGAAGATATATGTGTGCAGATATAGGCACAGTTTAAAGGAGATGTGCAGGGCAGGTTTTTCAGGTGGGTGTCTGGAACGCGCTGCCAGGGGTGGGGGTGGAGGCAGATATGATAGTGGTGTTTAAGAGGCGTTTGGATAGACGCGTGGATATGCAGGGAATGGAGGGATATGGATCACGTGCAGGCACAGGGGATTAGTTTAAAAACATCCACTGACTTGGCAAAGAATTCCACAGATTCACCACCCTCTGACGAAAAATACATTTCTACATATCTCCTTCGCAAAAGCACGTCCTTTAATCCTGATGACCTCCAGAAGTTCACAAGATATATGAGTAGAATTAGGCCATTCGGCCCATCGAGTCTACTCCGCCATTCAGTCGTAGCTGATGTCTGTCTCCACTAGTTTGTTCACGTACACTCTGGAGTTTAGAAGGATGAGAGGGTATCATATAAGATTATTAAGGGTCTGGACACGCTAGAAGCTGGAAACGCGTTCCCGATGTTGGGGGGAGTCCAGAACCAGGGGCCACAGTTTAAGAATATGGGGACGGTTTAGAACGGAGACGAGGAAACATTTTTTCACACAGAGGGTTGTGAGTCTGTGGAATTCTCTGCCTCAGAGGGCGGTGGAGGCCTGTTCTCTGGATACTTTCAATAGAGAGCTGGATAGGGCTCTTAAAAGATAGCGGAGTCAGGGGATATGGGGAGAAGGCAGGAACGGGGTACTGATTGGGGATGATCAGCCATGATCAACATTGAATGGCGGTGCTGGCTCGAAGGGCCGAATGGCCTACTCCTGCACCTATTGTCTATTTATCTAAGTCCTAACATTTTAAGTGCTGGAAGGAACTGCAGATGCTGGTTTATACCGAAGCTGGAGTAACTCAGCGGGACCGGCAGCATCTCTGGAGGAGATGGAATGGGTGACATTTCCGGTCGAGACCATTCTTCAGACTGAGAGTCAGGGGAGAGGGAGACGAGAGATATAGAGGGTGATGTGGAGAGATAAACAACAAATGAATGAGAAATTTGCAAATAATCTCCCTCATGAAGCAAAATGCTGTGTTGATCAATAACTCAATTTTCTTTGGAATTAGAGACATTGGTGAGCATGCTCCTCACGTTTAATTTAATTTTGTTTGGAGATACAGCAAGTAAACAGGCCTTTCGGCCCACCGAGTCCGTGCCGACCAGCGATCCCCGCACACTAACACTATCCTACACACACAAGGGGCAATTTTTACATTTACCAAGCCAATTAACCTACAAATCTGCACGTCTTTGGCATGTGGGAGGAAAGCGAAGATCTCGGAGAAACCCCACGCGGGTCACGGGGAGAACGTGCAAACTCCGTACAGACAGCACCCGTAGTCGGGATCGAACCCGGGTCTCCGGCGCTGTGAGGCAGCGACTCTACCCGCTGCGCCACCTTGTGGTGGATGGGTGCGGTGTCGTTCAGGGTTGCTGGTTGAGTGGGGTCTAATCTCTCGGCTCTTTGTTCCCCCCCCCCCGCCCTTCCCACCCCCTCCATTTCTCCCCCCCCCCCCCCCCCATCCCACCCCCCTCCCTGATTCCTCCAAACCCCGTATCCCCTAACTCCCCCATCCCCCTCCCCCTGTCTTCCCCCCCCCACGATCACTCTCCAAACCCACACTCCTCCCCATATGCCCCCCTATCCTGCCCCCCTCACCCCCCCGCCCCCCACCACCTCTCCTCCCCCTCTCTCCCTCCCCAATTCCCCCTCTCCCCCCTTTCCCTCCGCCTACCCCTCTCCCCCTTTCCCTCCTCCCCCTCTCTCTCTCTTCCCCATTCCCCCTTTCTCCTCCCCACGCCTTTGCCCCTCTCCCCACCACCTCCCCCTCCCCCCTCCTCTCCCCCCCCCCCTTTGCCCCCCCTCCACACTCCCCTCCCCCACTCCTCCCATCCCCCCTAATCTCCCCCCAAACTCCCACCCTCCCCTCCTCATACTCCACCACCTCCTCCCTCCTCCCCTCCCCCCCCTCTCTCCTCCTCGCCCCTCCTTTCCCCCTCCACCTACCCCTGCACCCCTTCCCCCCACCCCCACCCTCACCCCCACCCCCCCCCCCACCCCCTCCCCCCCCATTCCCCACCCTCACCCCCACCCCCACCCCCCCTCACCCCACACCCCCCCCCACCCTCACCCCCACCCCCACCCCCACCCCCACCCCAACCCTCACCCTCACCCTCACCCCCACCCCCCCCCCCACCCCCACCCCCACCCCCACCCTCACCCCCACCCCCACCCTCACCCCAAACCCCACCCCCACCCTCACCCCCACCCCCACCCCCACCCCCACCCTCACCCCCACCCCTCACCCCCCCCCCCCCCCCCCCCCCCACCCTCACCCCCCCCCCCACCCCCACCCCCCCCCCCACCCCCACCCCCCCCCCCCCCCCCAACCCCAACCCTCACCCCACCCCCACCCCCACCCTCAACCCACCCCCACCCCACCCCCCCACCCCTCGCCCCCACCCTCGCACCCCCACCCTCACCCTCACCCCCACCCTCACCCCCCCCCACCCACCCCCACACCCCCACTTCCACCCACCCCCACCCCCCCCCCACCCCCCCCCACACCCCACCACCCCCACCCCACCACCCCCACCCCCATGCCCCTCACCCCCACCCCCACCCCCACCCCACCCCCACCCCCCCCCCACCCCCACCCCCCCCCACCCCCAACCCCCCCCCCCACCCCACCCCCCACCCCCACCCCCCACCCCCCCCCACCCCCCCCCCACCCCCCCACCCCACCCCCACCCCCCCCCCCCCCCCCACCCCACACCCACCCCCACCCCACCCCCAACCCCCCCCCCTCACCCCCACCCCACCCCCCCCCACCCCCACCCTCACCCGGGACCCCCCCCCACCCCCAGAGAGGCAGTCGTCACCAAACAGAGGATCCAAGTGCAATGTTCCTCCACAAGACCGACACCTCCAAGAGTCCGAGATGAGCCACCTGGTGGCGCCACTTCCCATGACAAGCACGCGTGAGTAGGGGGGGGGGGGGGGGGGGTTGGGGGAGGGAGGGTGGTTTTAGGGGAGGGGGATTTGCTGATCAACTCTTCCGTGGACCATCCCTCCCCATTGCCCACCCTCTCTCCCGCCGAACTGCCTGTAACACCTACTCGCTCCCTCTCTCCCCTCTCTCCCCTTCTTTCACCCCTCTCTCCCTCTCGACCTCCCTCTCTCCCTCTCTACCCCTCTCTCCCCCTCTCCCTCCTCCCCCCCTCTCTCCCTCTCCCTCCCTCTCTCTCCTTCTCTCTCCCTCCCTCCCTCTCTCCCTCTCTCTCCCCTCTCCCCCCCCCCTACCCCTCCTCCCCTTTCTCCCCTCCCTCTCCCCTCTCCTAGTATTCTCTACCCCTGTTTCGTCCTCCCCTCATGCCCCCCTCTCTCCCCCTGAAGCCTACCCCTCTCTCTCCCTCCTCCCCTCTCTTCCCCCTCATCTCTCCCCTCTCTCCCCCCCTCTCGCCCCCCCTTCTACCCCTCTCCCCCCTCTTTCCTCCTCTCCTCCCCTCTCTCCCCATCTCTCCCCCCTCTCTCCACCCCTCTCTATCCCCTCTCTCCCATGCTCTACCCCCCTCTCCCCTCTCTCCTCCATCTCCCCTCTCTCCTCCCCCCTCTCTGGAGTTTGGGGGAACTCTCCCCTCCCCCCCCCTCTCTCCCTCTGGGAAACCCCTCCTCTCCCTCCTCTCCCCCTCTCTCTCTCCCCTCCCTCCCCCCACCTCTCTCTCTCCCTCTCCCTCCCTCTCCCTCTCTCTCCCTCTCTCTCCCCTTTCTCCCCCCTCCCCCTCTCTGTTTTGCCACTCTCTGTCTTTCTCTTGCTCATTGTCTCTCTCCCTCTCTCCGACTCCATCTCTCCCACCCTCTCTCTGGCTCCCTCTCTCCGGCTCCATCTCTCTCTCTGTCTCTCCCTTTCTCCGTCTCTCTCCCTCTCTCTCCCCCTCTCTCCCCCTCTCCCTCTCGCCCTCCTCTCTCTCCCCTCTCTCTCCCTCTCCTCCTCTCCCCCTCTCCCCCTCTCCCCTCTCTTCTCCCCTCTCTCCCCCTCTCCCCTCTCCCCTCTCTCCCCTTTCCCACCCCTTTCTCCTCCCCTCTCTCTCGCTCTTTCTCTCGTCCTCTCTCTATCCGTCTCTCCGCCCTCCCTCTCTCTCTCCACCCTTTTTCTCCACTCGCTTTCTCCTCTCTCCCCTCTGTCACCTCTCTCTGTAGTCTCTGACCCTCTCTCAGACCTGTCTCGTTTCTCCTCCCCTCTCCTCCCCTCTCTCCCCCCCTCTCTCCCCTCTCCCTCTCCCTCTCTCCCCCCTCTCCCCTCTCTCTCCTCTATATCTCCCTACACCCCTCCCTCTCGCTCTGTAACTCCCACCTCCTCTCCCCCCCCCCTCTCCCCTCTCCCCCCTCTTTCCCTCCTCTCCTCTCCCCTCTCCCCCTCCCTCCCCTCCTCTCTCCCCACCCTCTCCTCACTCGCTCCCCCTCTCCCTACCCCTTCCCGCTCAGCGACGCTGCGAGGTCTCGTTACCGCCGCCTCTCGACCATTGGCGCCCACCTCCCGTTGCTGTACGCCCCGTCTCCACCCACCCTGACCCACAGCTGAGGAGGTCTCTTGCTGGTCCTCTCCACCTGCACCACGCTCCTGCCACCAGAGATATCCCCTACCTCTGGCCCAACCACTTGCAGCCTCTCGCAGACGAAGCCCGGACCAAATCCACCGACCAACCTCCCTTCCATTTTTCCGTTTCATGTTCGGTTCCGGTTATTGTCCCGAGGTACAACGTCATGTTGCATGGTAACCAGACAGTACCTCGACCCAAAACGTCGCCCACTCCTTCTCTCCTGCCTGTCCCGCTGAGTTACTCCAGCATTTTGTGTCTACCTTCGTTTTAAACCAGCATCTGCAGTTCCTTCCTACCCACAAACCAGCCTCCCTTCCATCGACTCCATCTACACCCCACGCAGCCTCGGCAAGGCCAGCAGCATCATCAAGGAACAGTCTCACCCCCGGCCACTCCCTCTTCTTCCCCCTCCCATCGGGCAAGAGGTACAGAAGTGTGAAACCACACACCACCGGCCTCATCTTCCCATCTCCTCCTCTGTTGTCTTTCCGCAGAGACCGTAACTCCCTGGTCAATTCGTACCTTCCCACCCAAACCACCCACTCTCCGGGCACTTTCCCTTGCAACCGCTAGAAATGCTACACTTGTCACTTTACCTCCCCCCTCGACTCCATCCAAGGACCCAAGCAGTCGTTCCAGGTGACGCAGAGGTTCACCTGCACCTCCTCCAACCTCATCTATTGCATCCGCTGCTCTAGGTGTCAACTGCTCTACATCGGTGAGACCAAGCGCAGGCTTGGCGATCGATTCGCCCAACACCTCCGCTCAGTTCGCATTAACCAACCTGATCTCCCGGTGGCTCAGCACTTCAACTCCCCCTCCCATTCCCAATCCGACCTTTCTGTCCTGGGCCTCCTCCATGGCCAGAGTGAGTCCCACCGCAAATTGGAGGAGCAGCACCTCATATTTCACTTGGGCAGTTTACACCCCAGCGGTATGAACATTGACTTCTCCAATTTCAGGTAGTCCCTGCTTTCTCCCTCCTTCCCTTCCCCTTCCCAGCTCTCCCACAGCCCACTGTCTCCGCCTCTTCCTTTCTTCTTCCCACCCCCCCCCCCCATCCCACATCAGTCTGAAGAAGGGCCTCGACCTGAAACGTCGCCTATTCCTTCGCTCCACAGATGCTGCCTCACCCGCTGAGTTTCTCCAGCATTTTTGTCTACCTCCAGATTCAGGGACAGTTTCTTCCCGGCTGTTATCAGGCAACTGAACCGTCCTCTCACCAACTAGACAGCGGTCCTGACCTCCCATCCACCTCATTGGAGACCCTCAGACTATCTTTTACCTTGCACTAAACATTATTCCCTTTATCCTATATCTGTACACTGTGGACGGCTCGATTGTAATCATGTATTGCCTTTCCGCTGACTGGTTAGCGTGCAACAAAAGCTTTTCACTGTACCTCAGTACACGTGACAATAAACTACACTGAACTGAAAGAAAAAAATGCTGTCATAAAATATCCCTGGTCAGTGTAGGATAGTGTTAGTGTGCGGGGATCACTGGTCGGCACACACTCGGTGGGCCGAAGGGCCTGTTTCCATGCTGTATCTGTAAATGAAACTAAACACTTCTTCTGATCTCCCTCTTTTCCTTCCAGTTATGATTCTCCCAATAATGGACACGGATAAAGGAGCAGTTATTGGCGTGATTCTGGTAAGGAAATGTCTTCATTTCATTATAGTGGCGCAGCGGTAGAGTTGCTGCCTCACTGCGCCGGAGACCCGGGTTCCATCCCGACCTCGGCTGCTGTCTGTACGGAGTTTGTACGTTCTCCCCGTGACCTGCGTGGGTTTTCTCCGAGATCTTCTGTTTCTTCCCCCCAACATTTACACCAGGCCGATTAACCTGCAAACCCGCACGTCTTTGGAGTGTGGGAGGAAAGCGAAGATCTCGGAGAAAACCCACGCAGGTCACGGGGAGAACGTGCAAACTCCACACAGACAGCACCCGTAGTCGGGGTCGAACCCGGGTCTCTGGTGCTTTAAGGCAGCTATCCATGTTCTCCACAAATGCTGCCTGACCCGCTGAGTTACTCCAGCACTCTGTGAAACGTCACCTATCCATGTTCTCCACAAATGCTGCCTGACCCGCTGAGTTACTCCAGCACTCTGTGAAACGTACCTATCCATGTTCTCCACAAATGCTGCCTGACCCGCTGAGTTACTCCAGCACTCTGCGTCCTTTTTGCCTACGTTTATAGTTACTTGTGTCCAGCCTTCTTAGTTTAAAGATACAGCATGGAAACAGGCCCTTCGGCCCACTAAGTCCATGATGACTAACAATCAAAGTCAAAGTCAACTTTATTCATCACATGCACCTGAAGGTGCAGTGAAATGAATTTGCCAGCAGCGATACACTTTAAAAGAACATACAATACACAATAAGATTGAACACAAACATCCACCACAGCATTCTTCACTGTGGTGAAAGGCAACAAAGTTCAGCCAGTGGTCGGGGCCATGAACCCTCCGTAGTCGCCGCTAGGGACGGCCTGATGTACAGGCCCTCTCGTCGGGACGATCAAAACTCCGATGTCGGGATGGTCAAACACACTCCGCGGTTTGCAGGTTCCGAATTGGCACTTTGTTACCGGAGACCGCAGCTTCAGGATGTTATAGGCCACAGGCCGGCGGTCGGAGATCTTCTCCGGTGACCCCCAGCAAGGGATCCCAGATTCCGGACGGTAAGTCCACGCCCCCGCCCGCGGCTAGAAGCTCCACAGACCACAGCCCCATGATGCCAAAGCCACCAGGCCAGCGATCGGAGCACTCCTCTCTGGCGACCCCCGGCAAGGGTTCGCCCGCTCCACGATGGAAAAGTCCACGCTGCGCCCGCCGCTGAAGCTCCGGGCTCGACTCCGGGAAAGGCCGCTCCAATCCAAGCTGTTAGGCCGCGAGGGAGGCGGCGTGGAAAAAGTCGCCTCTCTGTCGAGGAGGCGACCGAAAGCGGTTCCCCACCACCCCCCGCACAAGGCACACCGAGAGACGAGTACACTAGTCCTATCCTACACACAGTAGGGACAATTTACAGAAGCCAATTGACCTACAAACATACACGTCTTTGGAGTGTGGTAGGAATCCGGAGCACCCGGAGAAAACCCACGCCGACCATCGATCATCAGTTCACGCTGGGTCTATGTGTAGGAAGATGCTGGTTTACTCCAAAGATAGACACAAAGTGCTGGAGTAACTCAAAGGATCAGGCTGCATCTCTGGAGACAATAGACAATAGATGCAGGAGTAGGCCATTCGGCCCTTCGAGCCAGCACTGCCATTCAATGTGATCATGGCTGATCATCCACAATCAGTACCCCGTTCCTGCCTTCTCCCCATACCCCCTGACTCCGCTATCTTTAAGAGCCCTATCTAGCTCTCTCTTGAAAGTATCCAGAGAACCTGCCAACCGGCCTCCACCGCCCTCTGAGGCAGAGAATTCCACAGACTCACAACTCTCTGTGTGAAAAAGTGTTTCCTCGTCTCCGTTCTAAATGGCTTACCCCTTATTATTCAACTGTGGCCCCTGGTTCTGGACTCCCCCAACATCGGGAACATGTTTCCCGCCTCTAGCGTGTCCTACTCCTGCACCTATTTTCCATGTTCCTATGTTTCTACTCTGGGTAAAAGACTCTTTGCATTCATCACATCTATTCCCTTTGCGATTTTATCCACTTTATAGGATCAACCGTTATAGGATCTATTAAATCTTTCCCCTCTCACCTTAAACCCATGTTCCCTGGTTCCCAGGGCCTGTACTCACTGGAGTTTAGAAGAATGATGGGGTGGGGACGGGGGACGGACGTCTATGGAATTCTCTGCCTCAGATGGCGGTGGAGGCCGGTTCTCTGGATACTTTCAAGAGAGAGCTAGATAGGGCTCTTAAAGATAGCGGAGTCAGGGGATATGGCGAGAAGGCAGGAACGGGGTACTGATTGGGGATGATCAGCCATGATCACATTGAATGGTGATGCTGGCTCGAAGGGCCGAATGGCCTACTCCTGCACCTATTGTCTATTGACCTCATTGAAACTTACCGACTGGTGAAAGGCCTGGATAGAGTGGATGTGGAGAGGATGTTTCCATTAGGGGGAGAGTCTTGGACCAGAGGGCACAGCCTCAGAATTAAAGGACGTTCCTTTAGGAAGGAGATGAGGAGGAATTAGGGTGGTGAATCTGTGGAATTCTTTGCCACAGACGGCTGTGGAGGCCAAGTCATTGGATATGTTTTAAGGCAGAGATAGATAGATTCTTGGTGTTCAAGAAGGAACTGCAGATGCTGGAAGATTGAAGGTACACAAAAATGCTGTAAAAACTCAGCGGGTGCAGCAGCATCTATGGAGCGAAGGAAATAGGTGACGTTTCAGGCCGAAACCCTACTTCAGACCTATAGATAGATTCTTGATGAGTACGGGTGTCTGGGGTTATGGGGAGAATGACAATAGACAACAGGTGCAGGCCCTTCGAGCCAGCATCGCCATTCAATGTGATCATGGTTGATCATCCCCAATCAGTACCCCGTTCCTGCCTTCTCCCCATATCCCCTGACTCCGCTATTTTTAAGAGCCCTATCTAGCTCTCTATTGAAAGTATCCAGAGAACCGGCCTCCACCGCCCTCTGAGGCAGAGAATTGCACAGACTCACAACTCTCTGTGAGAAAAAGTGTTTCCTCGTCTCCATTTTAAATGGCTTAGTCCTAATGGGGTTAGGAGGGAGAGATAGGCCAGCCATGATTGAATGGCGAAGAAGACTTGATGGGCCGAATGGCCTAATTCTGCTCCTACCACATGTACTTGCCCTCGGTAAAAGTCTCACCCCGTCTCTTCCTCCAGGTTTATTCTGGCCCGTTGCATGACCTTGATGACCCCTGCCTACGGATACTGGAGAGACACGTGAGTAGATGGAAGGAATTTCCGAAATTCCCAAGACTTAATCCCAGCTACGTCACTTAGTCCTCTCGCCCTCCCCCCCCTCCCTACTCCCCATTTTGGAGGCAGAGCGGACAGTGCAAACTCTGCGGGCCGAAGGGCCTCTTTCCCCACTGTATCTCTCAACTAGACTAAACTAAGCTAAACTAAACTAAGCGATGAATGAAACTGAACCAAACTATAAACTGAACTAATTAACTCAACTTAACTCAACTAACCTAAACTAAGCTAACCCATTCATAACTCACTGACTTCATCAACTTCATGACTAATTTCCATCCTGCACTCAAATTCAAGAATCAAGAGTCAAGAGTGTTTGTTCAAGAAGGAACTGCAGATGCTGGAAAATCGAAGGAAGACAAAATTGCTGGAGAAACTCAGCGGGTGCAGCAGCATCTATGGAGCAAAGGAAATAGGCAACGTTTCGGGCCGAAACCCTTCTTCAGACTGATAGGAGGTGGCGGGGAGAAGGAAGGAAAAGGGGGGAGGAGGAGCCCGAGGGCTGAGGAAGGGGAGGAGACAGCAAGGGCTAACAAAATTGGGGGGGGGCTGGGTGGAAGAAGAAAGGAAGAGGAGGAGCCAGATGGCTGAGGGAGAGCTGAGAAGCGGAGGAGACAGCAAGACAGCAATTGGAGAAGTCAATGTTCATGCCACTAGGGTGCAGACTGCCCAAGCGGAATATGAGGTGCTGCTCCTCCAGTTTCCGGTGGTGCTCGCTCTGGCCATGGAGGAGGCCCAGGACAGAAAGGTCGGATTCGATAAGAAGGAACTGCAGATGCTGGAAAATCGAAGGTAGACAACAAGAAGGAACTGCAGATGCAGAGGCAGTCGAGAGTGTTTTATTGTCATATATACCGGACGGGACAATGAAATTCTTACTTGCTGCAGCACAACAGAATATGTGAACATGTAAACATTGTATGTAACGGGCGAAGAGAAAAAGTTCAATAAATAACAAATATAGTGCAAATAACAAATAATAGTATAGTCTTTTGCAGTTCAGAGCTCAGAGCTTATTCGTTGATGTGTTTCATAGCCTGATGGCCGTGGGGAAGCGGTTGTTCCTGAACCTGGACGTTACAGCCTTCAGGCTCCTGTACCTCCTTCAGTGGTGAGATGAGTGTGTGGCCAGGATGGTGTGGGTCATTGATGATGTTGTCTGCTTTTTTGAGGCAGCGACTTCGATAGATCCCTTTTCACGGTGGGGAGGTCAGAGCCGGTGATGGACTGGGCAGTGGTCACAATTTTCTGCAGTCTTTTCCGCTCCTGGACGTTCAAGTTGCCGAACCGGGCCACGATGCAACCGGCCAGTGTGCTGTCTACTGTGCACCTGTAGAAGTTCAGGAAAATCCTCAATGACATACCGACTCTCCGTAATCTTCTCAGGCAGTAGAGTCGCTGATGTGCCTTCTTTATAATTACATCGGTGTGCTGGGTCCAGGAAAGATTTTCTGATATATGCACGCCCAGGAATTTGAAGTTCTTGACCCTCTCCACCATGTAATGTTGATGTAAACAGGATTGTGGGTCCTCATTCTTCCCCTACTAAAGTCCACAATCAGTCCCTTGGTTTTGCTGGTGTTGAGAGCCAGGTTATTGTGCTGGCAACCATTTGGTCAGTTGATCGATCTCTCTTCTATACTCTGACTCATCACCATCGGTGTTTCGTCCCACAACAGTATTGTCATCAGCGAACTTGACGATGGAGTTCGCACTATGACTGGCTAGACAGTCATGAGTATAGAGTGAGTACAGCAGGGGGGCTGAGCACGCTGCCTTGAGGTGCTCCCGTACTAATTGCTACTGAGGATGAAGTGTTTCCTCCAATTCGAACAGACTGTGGTCTGTGGATGAGGAAGTCGAGGATCCAATTGTAGAGGGATGCGCAGAGACCCAGTTCCGTGAGCTTGGTAACCAGCTTTTTTTTTTTTTTTTTTTTGAAATCAAAAATATTTATTCAAATATTAATATAGTATTTACAATACAATAAAACAAAACACCACCATAATACAAGACGAACAAATATGCTAAGCAACTGCTAAACAATTATATTGCAATCCTTGTCAAGGATACATTCAACACCCTGCGGAGCCCAGCGGTCCCGGAACTCCCACAGGGTGCCCGTAGAGAGGGCGTATTCCTTTTCTTTCCACACCCGGGCACGGACGTAACCCCGGAAAAGGGGCAGGCAGCCGGCTCGGGTAGAGCCCTCCAACGTCTGGCGCCTTGACTCGCGGATGGCCAGCTTGGCCAGGCCCAGGACCAACCCAACCAGGACATCTTCAGCCCCAAACCCTCTCCCCTACGCACAGGGTGTCCAAAGATGAGGATGGTGGGTGAAAAATGCAGCCAGAAGGCAAGGAGCAGCCCCTTTAGATATTGAAACAGGGGCTGCAGCCTCACACACTCCATATACACGTGGTACACAGACTCTTCCAGCCCGCAACAGTAGCAGGCGGCTGGCGAGTCTGTGAACCGCGAGAGAAACAGGTTGCAGGGAACACCTCGGTGCAATACCCTCCACCCCAGGTCCCCAATGTAGAGGGGGAGAATCCCTGCGTAGAGGGACCCCCACTGGGGGGAGGAGGAGCCCGAGGGCTGAGGAAGGGGAGGAGACAGCAAGGGCTAACAAAATGGGGGGGGGGGGGGGGTGGAAGAAGAAAGGAAGAGGAGAAGCCAGAGGGCTGAGGGAGAGTTGAGAAGCGGAGGAGACAGCAAGACAGCAATTGGAGAAGTCAATGTTCATGCCGCTAGGGTGCTGACTGCCCAAGCGGAATATGAGGTGCTGCTCCTCCAGTTTCCGGTGGTGCTCACACTGGCCATGGAGGAGGCCCAGGACAGAAAGGTCGGATTCGGTAAGAAGGAACTGCAGATGCTGGAAAATCGAAGGTAGACAACAAGAAGGAACTGCAGATGCAGATGCAGTCGAGAGTGTTTTATTGTCATATGTCCCGGACGGGACAATGAAATTCTTACTTGCTGCAGCACAGCAGAATATGTGAATATGTAAACATTGTATGTAACGGGCGAAGAGAAAAAGTTCAATAAATAACAAATATAGTGCAAATAACAAATAATAGTATAGTCTTTTGCAGTTCAGAGCTCAGAGCTTATTCGTTGATGTGTTTAATAGCCTGATGGCTGTGGGGAAGCGGTTGTTCCTGAACCTGAACGTTACAGTCTTCAGGCTCCTGTACCTCCTTCCCGATGGCAGCAGTGGTGAGATGAGTGTGTGGCCAGGATGGTGTGGGCCATTGATGATGTTGTCTGCCTTTTTGAGGCAGCAACTTCGATAGATCCCATTTCACGGTGGGGAGGTCAGAGCCGGTGATGGACTGGGCAGTGGTCACAACTTTCTGCAGTCTTTTCTGCTCCTGGACGTTCAAGTTGCTGAACCAGGCCACGATGCAACCAGTCAGTGTGCTGTCTACTGTGCACCTGTAGAAGTTCAGGAAAATCCTCAATGACATACCGACTCTCCATAATCTTCTCAGGAAGTAGAGTCGCTGATGTGCCTTCTTTATAATTACATCGGTGTGCTGGGTCCAGGAAAGATTTTCTGATATATGCACGCCCAGGAATTTGAAGTTCTTGACCCTCCCCACCATCGTCCCGTTGATGTAAACAGGATTGTGGATCCTCATTCTTCCCCTACTAAAGTCCACAATCAGTCCCTTGGTTTTGCTGGTGTTGAGAGCCACCATCGGTGTTTCGTCCCACAACAGTGTTGTCATCAGCGAACTTGATGATGGAGTTCGCACTATGACTGGCTAGGCAGTCATGAGTATAGAGTGAGTACAGCAGGGGGGGCTGAGCACTCAGCCTTGAGGTGCTCCCGTACTAATTGCTACTGAGGATGAAGTGTTTCCTCCAATTCGAACAGACTGTGGTCTGTGGATAAGGAAGTCGAGGATCCAATTGTAGAGGGATGCGCAGAGGCCCAGTTCCGTGAGCTTGGTAACCAGCTTTTTTTTTTTTTTTTTTTAAATCAAAAATATTTATTCAAATATTAATATAGTATTTACAATACAATAAAACAAAACACCACCATAATACAAGACGAACAAATATGCTAAGCAACTGCTAAACAATTATATTGCAATCCTTGTCAAGGATACATTCAACACCCTGCGGAGCCCAGCGGTCCCGGAACTCCCACAGGGTGCCCACACAGGGCGTATTCCCTTTCCATCCACACCCGGGCACGGACGTATCCCCGGAAAAGGGACAGGCAGCCGGCCCGGGTAGAGCAATCCAATGTCTGGCGCCGTGACTCGCGGATGGCCAGCTTGGCCAGGCCCAGGAGCAACCCAACCAGGACATCTTCAGCCCCAAACCCTCTCCCCTACGCACAGGGTGTCCAAAGATGAGGATGGTGGGTGAAAAATGCAGCCAGAAGGCAAGGAGCAGCCCCTTTAGATATTCAAACAGTGGCTGCAGCCTCACGCACTCCATGTACACGTGGTACACAGACTCTTCCAGCCCGCAAAAGTGGCAGGCGGCTGGCGAGTCTGTGAACCGCGAGAGAAACAGGTTGCAGGGAACTCCTCGGTGCAATACCCTCCACCCCAGGTCCCCAATGTAGAGGGGGAGAATCCCTGCGTCGAGGGACCCCCACTGGGGACCCCCCTCGCGACCGGAAGGCAACACTGACCGCCACTTGGTGGCTGGACGGTGGACCAGGGCGAGGAAGTGCAGGGTGTGGAGGAGGAGCCTGTACAAGACACGCCTCCCTGCGTCTTGGAGGAAGACGAAGGGTGTCGAGGAAAGGCGGCTCAAATTGTGTGGGACCGGCTCCCGGGATGGATTACGGTGCCTGGGTCCGATGAATACTTCCGGCTGAGCGGGGGCTTGCTCAACCACAAGTACTCCACAGACAGTCCAAATGGCACGAGTCAAAGTCCAAAGACAAAAAACGAATGGAAGTTCGAGAGAGGGAGGCAAATTGGTGTCGCCTCAAACGCTGATAATGGCGGCTCCCTGCGAAGAACTGCTGCGTCGCCACCTCTTTGCTGGAAAATCTCGGCTCTCCTGCGTTCCCTGGCGAGCTGCTGACCTTCGCAGGCAATCCCAGCTGTTCTTCACCGCTCCCACAGCAACAAAAGGGGACTTGTCTGCAGTTGTTGTTGTTGGAAGCCTCTTATCCCTCCCTCGGTCTTGCCGAGAGAAAGGAGGCTTCGTCGTCAGCTCCAAACACCAAGGCCGCAAAAGAAGGTCGAGATGGTGGAGGTGCAGAAAACCTCCCACACCCCACGAAAACCAGACCGGGCCGGACTGCCCCGACGAGGCAGTAAGTGGGTTGTTCTGGACACAGTTGTACAAGTCCAGAAAGATTTTTCACCCCTCTTTTGGTACACAAAACAGTTTCCTGGCAGGTTGCCAGCCACTGTAGTGGGGGCTACGCAGTCAGTTGATAAGACTGCTCGCAGTCCCAAAACAAGCAGAAAAACTTTCAAACAAGTCTCTGCAGCGTTGCAGCGATACTCCAGGATGTTTATAAGTACCGCTGTACCTCCTCCGAAATCCAGAAAGATGTTTAAATTCACGTATTTTTAGTTTGGCCGGGAGCTCCGCAACACCACACCTCCTCGCGTAACCAGCTTGGTATTAAACACCGAGCTGTAGTCTATGAACAACAGCCTGACATATGACTTTTTGTTGTCCAAGTGGTCCTGTGCGGAGTGGAGAGCCAGTGAGATCGAATCCACCGTTGATCTGTTGTGGCGGTAAGCGAACTGCAGTGGGTCGAGGTTCTTGTCGAGGTAGGAGTTGATTTGCGCCATAATCCACCTCTCAAAGCACTTCATCACCACCGGCGTTAGTGCCACTGGTCGATAGTCATTAAGGCACGTCACCTTACTCTTCTTTGGCACTGGTATAATTGATGCCCTTTTAAAGCAGGTGGGGGCCTCAGCCTCAGAAGTGAGAGGTTGAAAATGTCCGTAAAAACTCCAGCCAGTTGGTCCGCACAGGTCTTGTGAACTCGACCGGGTATACCATCAGGTCCAGGCGCTTTCCGAGGGTTCACCCCCCTGAAGGATTTCCTGACGTCGGCCTCTGTGACTGTAACACCGTCAGGGCGAATGGGGGCTCGGGAAGGCACATCAGTGTCGAACCGTGCGTAGAACGCATTGAGCTCATCAGGGAGTGATGTTTCGCTGTCGTTTGAGCCACCTCCTGATTTCGCCTTGGAGGAGGTGGTGGCATTCAGGCCCCACCACAGTTGCCGAACCTGGACCATCTCCGACATCTCCCTACAGTTTCTAGACCTCACTATCTCCATCGCAGGTAACAGACTACTGACTGACATCCACTACAAACCCACTGACTCCCATGGCTATCTGGACTACACATCTTCCCACCCTGCTTCAATAGACAATAGACAATAGGTGCAGGAGTAGGCCTTTCGGTCCTTCGAGCCAGCACCGCCATTCAATGTAATCATGGCTGATCATCCCCAATCAGTACCCCGTTCCAGCCTTCCCCCCATATCCCCTGACTCCGCTATTTTTAAGAGCCATATCTAGCTCTCCCTTGAAAGCATCGAGAGAACCTGCCTCCACCACCCTCTGAGGCAGAGAATTCCACAGTCACCACTCTCTGTGTGAAAAAGTGTTTCCTCGTCTCCGTTCTAAATTGCTTACTCCTTATTCTTAAACGGTGGCCCCTGGTTCTGGACTCTCCCAACAATGCTTCCTGTAAGGACTCTATCCCAATTCCTCTGTCTACGCCGCATCTGCTCCCAGGATGAGGTGTTCCAAACCAGGGCATTGGTGATGTCCTTATTCTTTAGGGAACGTCCCCTCTTCCATTATAGATGCGGTTCTCACCAGGGTCCCCACGATATCCCGCAGGTCCGCTCTTGCTCCCCGTCCCCCCATTGGTAACAAGGACCGAGTCCCCCTTGTCCTCACCTTCCGCCCCATCAGCCGTCGCATACAACATATAATCCTCCGACATTTTCGCCACCTCCAACGGGATCCCACCACTGGCCGCATCTTCCCATCTCCACCCCTTTCTGCTTTCCGCAGAGACTGTTCCCTCCGCAACTCCCTGGTCAACTCGTCCTTTCCCACCCAAACCACCCCCTCCCCAGGTACTTTCCCCTGCAGCCACAGGAGATGCAACACCTGTCCCTTTACCTCCCCCCCTTGACTCCATCCAAGGACCCAAACAGTCTTTCCAGGTGAGGCAGAGGTTCACCTGCACCTCCTCCAACCTCATCTACTGTATCCGCTGTTCCAGGTGTCAACTTCTCTACATCGGCGAGACCAAGCGCAGGCTTGGCGATCGCTTTGCCCGACACCTCCGCTCAGTCCGTCTTAACCTACCTGATCTCCCGGTGGCTCAGCACTTCAACTCCCCCTCCCATTCCCACACTGACCTTTCTGTCCTGGGCCTCCTCCATTGTCAGAGTGAGGCCCAGCGCAAATTGGAGGAGCAGCACCTCATGTTTTGCTTGGGCAGTTTACACCCCAGCGGTATGAACATTGACTTCTCCAACTTCAGGAAGCCCTTGCTTTCCCTCTCTCCCCATCCCCTCCCCCTTCCCAGTTCTCCCACCAGTCTGACAGTCTCCGACTACATTCTATCCCTGTCCCGCCCCCTCCCCTGGCATCAGTCTGAAGAAGGGCCTCGACCCGAAACGCCACCTAGTCCTTCACTCCATAGATGTTGCCTGTCCCGCTGAGTTCCTCCATTTTTGTCTACCTTCGACTTAAACCAGCATCTGCAGCTCCATCCAACACATACTAAGCTAAACTAATCTATCCTAATCTAAACTAAACTAAATTAAACTAAACTAACTAAACTAATCAACGCAACTAAACTTCTTACTTAGGCCCCCTGCGGGCGTGGCTGACCATGGGTGTCTCCAGGGTGCTATTCCCTATATGGAGGACGCCTGTGCGTGACCTTGTTTAACGTGGGGAGACTGGTGCACAGACAGCCACCCCACGGTCCTTGACAGATCTGGGTCAGGATCCAGTGGCATGGAGTCCAAGACGACCGGAGACCCTTTTCTGCTGCAGCCTTCATCCGCCTTCCCAGCAATTAGGTGCAGGAGTAGGCCATTCGGCCCTTCGAGCCTGCACCGCCATTCAATATGATCATGGCTGATCATCCAACTCAGTATCCCGTACCTGCCTTCTCTCCATACCCCTGATCCCTTTAGCCACAAGGGCCACATCTAACTCGCTCTTAAATATAGCCAATGAACTGTGGCCTCAACTTCCTTCTGCGGCAGAGAATTCCACAGATTCACCACTCTCTGTGTGAAAAAAGTTTTTCTCATCTTGGTCCTAAAGGATTTCCCCCTTATCCTTAAACTGTGACCCCCTTGTTCTGGACTTCCCCAACATCGGGAACAATCTTCCTGCATCTAGCCTGTCCAACCCCCTATCTTCTTGTGTTTGTGGCCCCAGTGACTCAGGAGGGCGTGGGTGGGGGTTGTTGTAGATAGTCTCCCACTCTATGCCAGTTGTGGGGGACATTGGGCTGTGGGAGGGGGGGTTCTGTCGAGACGTCCCCTCTTAGCCACTGACTCTCTCCACTCCCCGCCACAGATCTCCGCGGCCTGCAAGCGCGTACACGCCCTACGCGAGCCTCTCACCTTGAGTAAGCTCAGGACCGAACGCATCGCTGGCACAGACAACGAGATAAACTTTGAAGAACAGGATCAGAAAGTTCTTCAGTTATGTGGTATGTTGCCGTTATGGGAGCGTCTAACCTGTCAGATTTTTGGCCCATATCAATAGACAATAGACAATAGGTGCAGGAGTAGGCCATTCAGCCCTTCGAGTCAGCACCACCATTCAATGGGGGAGGGAGAGAGGGGGGAGGAGGTGGGGGGGTATGGGGGGGGAGGGGGGCAGGATAGGGGATATGGGAGGAGTGTGGGTTTGGAGAGTGATCGGGGGGGGGGGAATGACAGGGGGAGGGGGATGGGTAGGGGATACGGGGTTTGGAGGAATCAGGGAGGGGGTGGGATGGGGGGGGGGGGGAGAAATGGAGGGAGGGGAAGGAAGGGGGGGGGGGGAACAAAGAGCCGAGAGATTAGACCCCACTCAGCCAGCAACCCTGAACGACATCGCACCCATCCACCACAAGGTGGCGCAGCTGGTAGAGTCGGTGCCACACAGCGCCGGAGACCCGGGTTCGATCCCGACTACGGGTGCTGTCTGTACGGAGTTTGCACGTTCTCCCCGTGACCTGCGTGGGGTTTCTTCGAGATCTCCGCTTTCCTCCCACATGCCAAAGACGTGCAGGTTTGTAGGTTAATGGGCTTGGTAAATGTAAAAATTGCCCAATTGTGTGTGTAGGATAGTGTTAGTGTGCGGGGATCGCTGGTCGGCACGGACTCGGTGGGCCGAAGGGCCTGTTTACTTGCTGTATCTCCAAACAAAATTAAATTAAACATAAGGAGCATGCTCACCATTGTCTCTAATTCCAAAGAAGATTGAGTTATTGATCAACACAGCATTTTGCTTCATGAGGGAGATTATTTGCAAATTTCTCATTCATTTGTTGTTTATCTCTCCACATCACCCTCTATATCTCTCGTCTCCCTCTCCCCTGACTCTCAGTCTGAAGAAGGGTCTCGACCGGAAATGTCACCCATTCCATCTCTTCCAGAGATGCTGCCGGTCCCGCTGAGTTACTCCAGCTTCGGTATAAACCAGCATCTGCAGTTCCTTCCAGCACTTAAAATGTTAGGACTTAGACAATAGACAATAGGTGCAGGAGTAGGCCATTCGGCCCTTCGAGCCAGCACCACCATTCAATGTGATCATGGCTGATCATCCCCAATCAGTACCCCGTTCCTGCCTTCTCCCCATATCTATAGGGGGCACCGTCCTGTATGGTATGGCTGCCCAGCCTGCAGCTGTTTGTTTTTCACTCTTTTTTTAATCTTTAGTTAGTTAAAGTGTTTTTGTTCTGGAGTTCTAGTCTTTTTTTTTATGTGGGGGGGGGGGGGGGGGGTGAAAGGGGGGAAACTACTTTCTAGGGTCCCTACCTGGTCAGAGAGGCAGCTTTTCTGCGGGCTGCATTGTCGACCCGTCCTCGCGGCCTACCAGCGGGCCTGGAGCGGCGTTTCCTGTCGGGAACCGCCCAGCACCTCGACTTCAGCGGCGGCACAGCGCTGGAGCGCTATCGCGGAGCGGAGTGGGCGATGCCTTGCCCGGGTCACCGCGCTGGAACTCCAGTGAGCTGAGACCGCCGATAAAAACATCGCGGAGCTGCGGGTCTGAGGAGCGGCCAGCCGCGGGCGGCGGCGCTAACTTTTCATCGGGAGCCTGGGATCTCACGACGAGATCGCCAGTGGTGGAGCTCCATCCGGCGCGGCCTTGTCGTCTTCGGAAGCCGCGGTCTCGAGTAAGGAAACAGCCGTTCCAGGGTTCCCATGCCGCTGAGAGGATTCTCCCGACGCCGGAGCAACATCACCTGGCGAGAACGGCCTGGAACATCGGGCCTCCGTGGAGGCAACTGTGGAGGCCTCAATAGGCCCGACTATGGGTGAACATGGGGATGGGGACTGGACACTGTGCCTTCCCTCATAATGGGAACCATTGTGGGGGGATGTTTTTCATGTTAAAATTCTTTATTATTGTCATGTTTGTATTCTTTTTTTATGTGCTGCATTGGCAACAAGAATTTCACTACACTAGATGTATGTGACTAATAAAATAACCTTTAACCTTTAACCTTTACCTCCTGACTCCGCTATCTTTAAGAGCCCTATCTAGCTCTTTCTTGAAAGCATCCAGAGAACCGGCCTCCACCGCCCTCTCCACAGACTCACAACTCTCTGTGTGAAAAAGTATTTCCTCGTCTCCGTTCTAAATGGCTTACCCCTTATTTTTAAACTGTGGCCCCTGGTTCTGGATTCCCCCAACGTCGGGAACATGTTTCCTGCCTCTAGCGTGTCCAAACCCTTAATAATCTTACATGTTTCAATAAGAATCCCTGTCATCCTTCTAAATTCCAGAGTATACAAGCCCAGATGCTCCATTCTCTCAGCATATGACAGTCCCACCATCCCGGAAATATCCATCTAAACCCTCAGGGATTGGGAAGGCTAGATGCGGGAAAAATGTTCCCGATTTTGGGGGAGTTCAGAACCAGGGGCCACAGTTTAAGAATAAGGGGTAGGCCACTTAGGACTGAGAAACATTTTCACCCAGAGAGTTGTGAATCTGTGGAATTCTCTGCTACAGAAGGCAGTGGAGGCCAATTCACTGGATGTTTTCAAGAGAGAGTAAAGGGCCTGTCGCACGAAGATGCAACTCCATGCGGCAAGCGCGACCTAAAGGGCCTGTCCCACGAGCATGCGACTCCATGCGGCAAGTGCGACCAAACCAGAAGCGGGGGCCGCACGGTGGTCGAGTGAGTGACATGAAGTTCGAGCGAAGTCCGCGGGAAGTTCGCGCATGACGTACGGCGTGCGTAGCGCCGAGGCAGCTGCGGGCCGGCAGGCCGTTGCTACGCAGAATTTTTGAACACGGTCAGTTTTTCGGAGCCCCGTTCGATGTCGGGACCAGCTCCGCACAACTCCATACGGCTCCGTAAATCGAAGTGGGACCGGCCCCGCGAGGCCGTACGGCTCAAGCGACCACGTTAGTTCGCGCTTGCCGCATGGAGTCGCATGCTCGTGGGACAGGCCCTTTAGATTTAGCTCTTAGGACTAACGGAATCAAGGGATATGGGGAGAAAGCAGGAACGGGGTGCTGATTGTGGATGATCAGCCATGATCATATTGAATGGCGGCGGTGCTGGCTCGATGGGCCGAATGGCCTACACTTTCACCCATTTTCTATGTTTCTATGTTTCTAAACCCTTGCCAGTCTTGGCCACAATATTTTGGGCACCGTATCTGCGGAAGGATGTGCTGGCCCTGGAGGTTTACGAGAATGATCCCAGGAATGAGTGGGTTAACATACGATGAGCGTTTGGCGTTTAGAAGAATGAAGGGGGACCTCATTGAAACTTACCGAATGGTGAAAGGCTTGTATAGAGTGGATGTGGAGAGGATGTTTCCACTAGTGGGAGAGTCTAGGACCAGAGGTCGCAGCCTCAGAATTAAAGGACGTTCCTTTAGGAAGGAGATGAGGAGGGATTTCTTGAGACAGAGGGTGGTGAATTTGTGGAATTCTTTGCCACAGACGGCTGTGGAGGCCAAGTCAGTGGATATTTGTAAGGCAGAGATAGATAGATTGGAAGATAAACACAAAAAGCTGGAGTAACTTAGTGGGACAGGCAGCATCTTTGGAGAGAAGGAATTGATAATGTTTCAGGTTGAGACCCTTCTTCAGTATAATTAGTACGGGTGTCATGGGTTATGGGGAGAAGGCAGGAGAATGGGGTTCGGAGGGAGAGATAGATCAGTCATGATTGAATGGCGGAGTAGACTTGATGCACCAAATGGCCTGATTCTACTCCTATCACTTAGAGATTGAGAGTGCATGGTTCCTTGAAGGTTGAGTCGCAGGTAGATAAGGTGGTCAAAAAGGCTTTTGGCACTTTGGCCTTCATCAGTCAGAGTATTGAGTATAGAAGTCGGGAGGTCATGTTGCAGTTGTATAAGACGTTGGTGAGACCGCATTTAGAATATTGTGTTCAGTTCTGGGCACCATGTTATAGGAAAGATATTGTCAAGCTTGAAAGGGTTCAGAAAAGATTTACGAGGATGTTGCCAGGACTAGAGGGTGTGAGCTACAGGGAGAGGTTGAGTAGGCTGGGACTCTATTCCATGGGGCGCAGGAGGATGAGGGGTGATCTTATAAAGGTGTACAAAATCATGAGAGGAATAGATCGGGTAGACGCACAGAGTCTCTTGCCCAGAGTATGGGAATCGAGGACCAGAGGATACAGGTTCAAGGTGAAGGGGAAAAGATTTAATAGGAATCCGAGGGGTAGCTTTTTCACACAGAGGGTGGTGGGTGTATGGAACAAGCTGCCAGAGGAGGTAGTCAAAGCTGGGACTATCCCAACATTTAAGAAACAGTTAGACAGGTACATTGATAGGACAGGTTTGGGGGGATATGGACCAAGCGCAGGCAAGTGGGACTAGTGTAGATGGGACATTGTGGGAGAGTTGGGCTGAAGGGCCGAAGGTTATTTTCATTAGAAACGGGAATAGTGCCGGAGGATTGGCGTACTGCGCATGTTGTTCCATTGTTTAAAAAGGGGTCTAAGAGTAAACCTAGCAATTATAGACCTGTTAGTTTGACGTCAGTGGTGGGCAAATTAATGGAAAGAATACTTAGAGATAATATATATAAGCATCTGGATAAACAGGGTCTGATTAGGAACAGTCAACATGGATTTGTGCCTGGAAGGTCATGTTTGACTAATCTTCTTGAATTTTTTGAAGATGTTACTCGGGAAATTGATGCGGTTAAAGCAGTGGATGTTGTGTATATGGACTTCAGTAAGGCCCTTGACAAGGTTCCTCATGGAAGGTTGGTTAAGAAGGTTCAATGGTTGGGTATTAATGGTGGAGTAGCAAGATGGATTCAACAGTGGCTGAATGGGAGATGCCAGAGAGTAATGGTGGATGGTTGTTTGTCAGGTTGGAGGCCAGTGACTAGTGGCGTGCCACAGGGATCTGTGTTGGGTCCACTGTTGTTTGTCATGTACATCAATGATCTGGATGATGGTGTGGTAAATTGGATTAGTAAGTATGCAGATGATACTAAGATAGGTGGGGTTGCGGGTAATGAAGTAGAGTTTCAAAGTCTACAGAGAGATTTATGCCAGTTGGAAGAGTGGGCTGAAAGATGGCAGATGGAGTTTAATGCTGATAAGTGTGAGGTGCTACATCTTGGCAGGACAAATCAAAATAGGACGTACATGGTAAATGGTAGAGAATTGAAGAATGTAGGTGAACAGAGGGATCTGGGAATAACTGTGCACAGTTCCCCGAAAGTGGAATCTCATGTAGATAGGGTGGTAAAGAAAGCTTTTGGTGTGCTGGCCTTTATAAATCAGAGCATTGAGTATAGAAGTTGGGATGTAATGTTAAAATTGTACAAGGCATTGGTGAGGCCAATTCTGGAGTATGGTGTACAATTTTGGTCGCCTAATTATAGGAAGGATGTCAACAAAATAGAGAGAGTACAGAGGAGATTTACTAGAATGTTGCCTGGGTTTCAACAACTAAGTTACAGAGAAAGGTTGAACAAGTTAGGGCTTTATTCTATGGAGCGCAGAAGGTTAAGGGGGGACTTGATAGAGGTTTTTTAAATGATGAGAGGGATAGACAGAGTTGACGTGGAAAAGCTTTTCCCACTGAGAGTAGGGAAGATTCAAACAAGGGGACATGACTTGAGAATTAAGGGACTGAAGTTTAGGGGTAACATGAGGGGGAACTTCTTTACTCAGAGAGTGGTGGCTGTGTGGAATGAGCTTCCAGTGAAGGTGGTGGAGGCAGGTTCGTTTTTATCATTTAAAAATAAATTGGATAGTTATATGAACGGGAAGGGAATGGAGGGTTATGGTCTGAGCGCAGGTATATGGGACTGGGGGAGATTATGTGTTCGGCACGGACTAGAAGGGCCGAGATGGCCTGTTTCCGTGCTGTAATTGTTATATGTTATATGGTTATATGGTCCTGTTTCCGCACTGTATCACTCTATGACTATGATGCTCTGAGAGGGAAAGATAGATCAGCCGTGATTGAATGGCGGTGCAGACACGATGGGCCGAATGGCTTATTTTCCCTCCTATGTCCTGTGCTATTGAGGGAGTGCAGCGTAGGTTCACCAGGTTAATTCCCGGGATGGCGGGACTGTCATATGCTGAGAGAATGGAGCGGCTGGGCTTGTACACTCTGGAGTTTAGAAGGAAGAGAGGGTTTCTTATGAAACATATAAGATTATTAAGGGTTTGGACACACTAGAGGCAGGAAACATGTTCCCGATGTTGGGGGAGTCCAGAAGCAGGGGCCACAGTCTAAGAATAAGGAGTAAGCCATTTGGAACGGAGACGAGGAAACACTTTGTGGAATTCTCTGCCTCAGAGAAGGCCGGTTCTCTGGATACTTTCAAGAGAGAGCTTGATAGGGCTCTTAAAGATAGCGAAGTCAGGGGATATGGGGAGAAGGCAGGAACGGGGTACTGATGAGGAAAGATTGAAAAGACTAGGCTTGTATTCACTGGAATGTTAGAAGGATGAGGGGGAATGTAAAATGATATAAGGACTGGACAAGCTAGATGCAAGGAAAATGTTCCCAATGTTGGGCGAAGCAGGGGCTACAGTCTTAGGCTATACATATGTTTCTATGTATAGCCTTTCCGCTGACTGGCTAGCGGGCAACAAGGAAGCCTTTCACTGTACCTCGGTACACGTGACAATAGCAATATTAGACTAAGCTGACCTGAAGCTCTGGAATAACGAGTGCCCACTTCACTTCCCACAGGTGAACTGTATGACATCGAAGCCACGTCGCTCCAGTTGAAGATTGTTCAGTATGTAAGTCTTCAGTTTGCTCATTCGTCGGTTCATACGCTCCCGGCCACTCGGCCCATCGATTCTACCCCGCCATTCAATCGTGGCTGACCCTCCCGACCCCCCAGTCTCCTGCCTTCCCCCCGTGACCCCCCGACACCCGTACTAATCAACAATCTGTCAATCCACTCTTTTTCACACCGAGAGTGGTGAGTCTGTGGGATTCTCTGCCTCAGAGGGCGGTGGGCATTTGCAAGAGAGAGCTGGATAGAGCTCTTAAAGATAGCGGAGTCAGGGGATATGGGGAGAAGGCAGGAGGAACGGGGTACTGATTGAGGATGATCAGCCATGATCACATTGAATGGCGGTGCTGGCTCGAAGGGCCGAATGGCCTACTCCTGCACCTATTGTCTATTGTCTATAACACACTGACTTGGCCTCCACAGCCGTCTGTGGCAAATAATTCCACAGATTCGCCACCCTCTGGCTAAAGAAATTTATCTAACGCTCTCTTAAATCCATCCAGTGACTTGGCCTCCACTGCCTTCTGTGGCAGGGAATTCCACAGATTCACAACTCTCTGGTTTAAAACGTTTTTTCTCACCTCAGTCTTAAATGACCTCCCCTTTAGTCTAAGACTGTGGCCCCTGGTTCTGGACTCGCCCAACACTGGGAACATTTCCCCTGCATCTAGCTTGTCCAGTCCTTTTATAATTTTATATGTTTCTATAAGATGCCCCCTCATCCTTCTAAACTCCAGTGAATAGAAGCCTAGTCTTTTCAATCTTTCAATGTGGGGATGTTACATGAAAACAGTTTTTTTTCCCCTTAACTTATTTTTTCCCAAGACAGCTTTTTTTCTGTTTGTCAATTTCCAAAGGGATTTTACGCAGTCAAGCAAAATGGTGTGATAATCAATTTTGCCCCAGTCATAAGGTAATAAGTGATAGGAGCAGAATTAGGCCATTCGGCCCATCAAGTCTACCCCACCATTCAATCATGGCTGATCTACCCCTCTATTCTAACCCCCCTTCTCCCCATAACCCTCGACACCCGTACTAATCAAGAATCTCTGCCTTAAAAAATGTCCACTGACTTGGCCTCCACAGCCTTCTGTGGCAATGAATTCCACAGATTCACCATCCTCTGACTAAAGACAGTCCTGAGGGGGGGGGGGGGGGGGGGGGGGGGGGGGGGGGGGGGGGGGGGGGGGGGGGGGGGGGTTTAATTCTGAGGCTTGTGCACTCTAGTCTGATAGGGTGGGGGTGAGCCTTCCTTATTCAATTGAGGATACTATTCACGGGGGTGGAGGCTGAAAAATGGGGTGGGGGGGGGGGGGGTGGTATTCTAGCTCCCTCCTGGAGGGGGGGGGGGGGGGGGCAAATGGGGGGGGGGGGGGGTCACGTGGGGGGGGGGGACCTCTACTCCATAGGGGGGCCCCACCATTCCACGAATGACTCGGGCTGGGGGGGGGGGGGGGGTCTCTGGGGCCCCTCTATTCTAACCCCTCCCTCTCCAGAGGACACCCTCGTCTGCCTCGTGCCGGGGTGGAAACATGGGGGGGGGGGAAAGGGGCGAGGCGATCCAGTGGGGCAGTGGGTAAGGGGGCATCAAAAAGTGTGCAGTGGGGAGGACTGGGGGCCTCAAGACAGCCAGAGGGTGGCATGATGGGGGAATACAAGAGAGAGACCAGTGGGTAGGCGGGGATTAAAGTGGGGGGGAATGTGAGGATTGGGGGGCAGGAGACTGGGGGGCAGAGGACGGGGTAGAGAAGGGGGCCAGTCGGCCCTTCATCAAAATGACCAGGGGGGGGTTGTAGAGAGACTGGGCCAGGGGGGGAGAGAGGGGAGAAGACAAAAATAAATAGGGGTCCTTCTTTAACTGTTCTGGGGAGGGAGAGGTTGGTTGTCTCGCACCCTGAAGGACTCTAACCACCTGGTCCCTCTCCATTTCGTTCCAGCTGGGGGGCTGGGGGGGGGGGGGGGGGGGGGGAACACTGGGGGTACATCCTTGCCTCATCTGCCGTGGAACCATCCTCTC
>NW_026575251.1:0-7500 GCF_028641065.1 Leucoraja erinaceus | reverse complement strand
TCAAGTCAAGTTTATTTGTCACACACACATACAAGATGTACAGTGAAATGAAAGTGGCAATGCCTGCGGGATTGTGCAAAACTACAGAACAGAACAGAACCAGTATTTACATTTAAAAATAAGACACAACAGTATTTACACCCTGGTGGGATCAGAGTTTACAGTCCTGACGGCCTGTGGGAAGAAACTCCCTCTCATCCTCTCTGTTCTCACAGCGTGACAGTGGAGGCGTTTGCCTGACTGTAGCAGCTGGAACAGTCCGTTGCTGGGGGGGTAGGGGTCCCCCATAATGTTGCTGGCTCTGGTTCTGCACCTCCTGGTGTATAGGTCCTGCAGGGGGGGGGGAGTGTAGTTCCCATGGTGCGTTCGGCCGAACCCACTACTCTCTGCAGAGCCTTCCTGTCCTGGGCAGAGCTGTTCCCAAACCAGATTGAGATGTTGCCGGACAAGATGCTTTGTACAGCCCCAGAGTAGAAGCACTGAAGGATCCACAGAGACACTGTGAATTTCCTCAGCTGCCTGAGGTGGTGAAGGCGCTGCCTTGCCTTACTCACCAGTGCGGCAGTGTGTGTTGTCCATGTCAGATCCTCTGTGATGTGGACTCCCAGGTATTTAAAGCTGCTCACCCTATCCACAACTCTACCTTCTTCACTGCCCCACCGTACAGCAGGCAGTGAAGAAATCCAATGGCATGTTGGCCTTCATAACAAGAAGAGTTGAGTATAGGAGCAAAGAGGTCCTTCTGCAGTTGTACAGGGCCCTAGTGAGACCACACCTGGAGCATTGTGTGCAGTTTTGGTCCCCTAACTTGAGGAAGGACATTCTTGCTATTGAGGGAGTGCAGCGTAGGTTTACAAGGTTAATTCCCGGGATGGCGGGACTGCCATATGCTGAGAGAATGGAGCGGCTGGGCTTGTACACTCTGGAGTTTATAAGGATGCGGGGATATCTTATTGAAACATATAAGATTATTAAGGGTTTGGACACGCTAGAGGCAGGAAACGTGTTCCCGATGTTGGGGGAATCCAGAATCAGGGGCCACACGGTTTAAGAATAAAGTGTAAGCCATTTAGAACGGAGACGATTTTCACACAGAGAGTGGTGAGTCTGTGGAATTCTCTGCCTCAGAGGGCGGTGGAGGCCGGTTCTCTGGATACTTTCAAGAGAGAGCTACAGATACAGGGTAAAGGGAATATCGTTTGGAGCAAACATAATAAGTACTAAACGTTATTCCCTTTATCCTGTATCTGTACACTGTGGACGGCTCGATTGTAACCATGTTTTGTCTTTCCGCTGACTGGTTAGCACGCAACAAAAGCTTTTCACTGTACCTCGGTACATGTGACAATAAACTAAACGGGACCATTGAAGAGGAGGTTTTTGATTGTGCTCTGATGTATTTTTTCAATCACAGGTGGTCGGAGAGAAAGTCCTGAATGAAGAGATACTCTTCCCGGTAAGTTTCCAAAGAGATACCTGGTATGGATGTAGACAAAAATGCTGGAGGAACTCAGCGGGTGAGGCAGCATCTATGGAGTGAAGGAATAGGTGACGTTTCGGGTCGAGACACTTCTTCAGATGGTATGATGGGGTTCTTTATTTGGCACGTGTACCGAGGTACAGTGGAGTTCATTGCCCTATACAGCTCAGTGCAAGCATCATAGCAACATAGACAATAGGTTCAGGAGGAGGCCATTCAGCCCTTCGAGCCAGCACCGCCATTGAATGTGATCATGGCTGATCATCCCCAATCAGTACCCCGTTCCTGCCTTCTCCCCATATCCCCTGACTCCACTATTTTTAAGAGCCCTATCTAACTCTCTCGTGAAAGTATCCAGAGAACCGGCCTCCACCGCCCTCTGAGGCAGAGAATTCCACAGACTCACAACTCTCTGTGAGAAAAAGTGTTTCCTCTTCTCCGTTCTAAATGGCTTTTCCCCTTATTCTTAAACTGTGGCCCCTGGTTCTGGACTCTCCCAACATCGGGAACATGTTTCCTGCCTCTAGCGTGTCCAAACACTTTTTCTCACAGAGAGTTGTGAGTTTGTGGAATTCTCTGCCTCAGAGGGCGGTGGAGGCCGGTTCTCTGGATATTTTCAAGAGAGAGCTAGATAGGGCTCTTAAAGATAGAGGAGTCAGGGGATATGTGGAGAAGGCAGGAATGGGGTACTGATTGAGGATGATCAGATAGAATGGCGGTGCTGGCTCGATGGGCCGAATGGCCTACTCCTGCACCTATTGTCTGTACATCTGCTTCTGTGGCGGGCACGCAAATATACGCCTGGGTTGGGCGCCATTTTGGTAATCTGAAGAAGGGTCCTGACCTGAAACGTCGCCTGTCCATTCTCTCCTCTCCACAGGTACTGCCCTACCCGCTGAGTTCCTCCGGCACTTAGTGCTTGGCTCCAGTGCACTCTCACATCTTCTCGAAGGATGACCTGGAGCGGGGCCTTACATCACCGCCCGGCGTGGCTTCAACGGCTGCGGGACTTTGCTAGCGCCCGCCCGGGGCTCCAACAACAAGACCCGGAGCGCGGCCTTGCACCACCCGGCGCGGCGTTAATGGCCACGGGACAATTGTTGTCGCCCGCCGGGGGCTCTGACTTTGACTCTGACATCGGGGGGAGAGGGAAGTGCAGGGGAGAGATAGGTTTTTTTGCCTTCCATCACAGCGAGGAGGAGATGCGCTGTGATGGATGTCTGTGTAAATTATGTTGTGTCTTGGGTCTTTTTTTCTTGTATGTATGACTGCAGAAACAACATTTCACTTGAGCCTCTATGAGGTTCAAGTGACAAATAAATTGTATTGTATTGTATTGTATTCACTGTGGTGGAAGGCAACAAAGTTCAGCCAGTCCTCCTCCTTAGTTCACCCGTGGTCGGGGCCATGAACCCTCCGTAGTTGCCGCTACGGACGGCCCGATGTACGGGAGCCTCTCGTCGGGATGACCCAAACTCCGACGTCGGGACGTTGGAACACACACGTGGAGGTCCCGAATCGTCACATTGTTACCGGAGACCGCGGCTTCAGGATGTTATTGTCCGCGGGGGTGGCCGATGACATCCTGACGGAATGGGTGTCGTTCACATCTTCTCACTGTCTAATCATCTCTCTCTCTCTCTGTCTCTCTCGGTTAATAGCTGTCGGTTGCCCACTTGGGTCAGCCTAACAACTCCGACAGGGTCGTCACCGTGAATGACATCACTCCCGTGAGTATTTACCAGTCCCGCTGCAACGGTTTAGTTTTAGAGATATACGGAATCCGGCCCTTCGGCCCGACGAATCCGCGCTGACCAGCGATCACACTTTAACAAACGGAATCAAGGGATATGGGGGAGAAGGCAGGAGCGGGGTACTGATTGGCGATGATCACATTGAAACATATAAGATCGTTAAGGGCTTGGAAAGAAATTGCTAGAGGCAGGAAACATGTTCCCGATGTTGGGGGAGTCCAGAACCAGGGGCCACACACAGTTTGAGAATAAGGGGTAAGCCATTTAGAACGGAGACGAGGAAACACCTTTTCTCAAAGTGAGTGGTGAGTCGGATGGAATTCTCTGCCTCAGAGGGCGGTGGAGGCCGGTTCTCTGGATACATTCAAGAGAGAGCTAGATAGGGGTCTTAAAAATAGCGGAGTCAGGGGATATGTGGAGAAGGCAGGAACTGATTGGGGATGATCAGCCATGATCACATTGAATGGCGGTGCTGGCTCGAAGGGCCGAATGGCCTCTTCCTGCACCTGTTGTCTATTGTCCATTGAGTAGCATGGGAATAAATATTTTTCACTGTATCTTAGAACATGGACAGACTCCTCACCATCGACTCCGTCTACACTTCACTCTACCTCGGAAAAGCAGCCGACTTGTCCCTGTCTCACCCCGGTCATTCCATCGTCTCCTATCTCCCATAGACAAAAATGCTGGAGAAACTCAGCGGGTGAGGCAGCATCTATGGAGCGAAGGAAATAGGCGACATTTCGTCGCCTATTTCCTTCGCTCCATAGATGCTGCCTCACCCCGCTGAGTTTCTCCAGCATTTTTGTCTACCGTCGATTTTCCAGCATCTGCAGTTCCTTCTTAAACATTTTGTCTCCTTCCTCCCGGTGGGAAGAGATGGGATGAATGTGCAGAGCCTTTTATCCACAGTGGGACAATCGAAAACCGGAAGACATAGGTCTAACCTGAGTGGGAACAAACTTAATAGGCACTTATTTTTGGTCCCCTAAATTCTAACCCCCCCCCCCCCCACCCACCCTCCCATTCCCACACTGACCTGTCTGTCATAGAAACATAGGAAATAGGTGCAGGAGGAGGCCATTCGGCCCTTCGAACCAGCACCACCATTCATTGTGATCATGGCTGATTGTCCCCTATCAATAACCCGTGCCTGCCTTCTCCCCATATCCATTGACTGCACTAGCCCCTAGAGCTCTATCTAACTCTCTCTTAAATCCATTCAGTGATTTAAATTCACAACTCTCTGGGTGAAAACGTTTTTTCTCACTTCAGTCTTAAATGACCTCCCCTTTATTCTAAGACCGTGTGTGGCCCCTGGTTCTGGAGTCGCCCAACATTGGGAACATTTTTCCTGTATCTAGCTTGTCCAGTCCTTTTTATATGGGCCTCCTCGATTGAGGCCCAGCGCAACTTGGAGGAGCAGCACCTCATATTTCACTTGGGCAGCTTACACACCAGCGGTATGAACATTGACTTCTCTAACTTCAAGTAACCCTTGCGTCCCTCTAACTCCGTTCCCCCCCCCCCCCCCACCCATCCCCCGCACACCCCCCCCATCCCCCCACCTACATCATCAGAGACTTGTCCCTGTCCCACCCTGGTTATTTCATCGTCTCCTATCTCCCGTAGACAAAAATGCTGGAGTAACTCAGCGGGACAGGCAGCATCTCTGGAGAGAAGGAATGGGTGACTTTTCAGGTCGAGACCCTTCTTCAGACTGATTAGGAATAAGGCGGTGATATGGAGAGATAAATAACAAATTGATGAAAGATATGCAAAAAAGTAACGATGATAAAGGAAACAGGCCATTGTCAGCTGTTTGTTGGGTGAGAACGAGAAGCTGGTGTGACTTGGGTGGAGGAGGGGATGGAGAGAGAGGGAATGCCGGGGCTACCTGAAGTTAGAGAAGTCAATGTTCATGCCGCTGGGGTGTAAGCTGCTCAAGCGAAATATGAGATGCTGTTCCTCCAATTTGCGTTTAGCCTCACTCTGACAATGGAGGAGGCCCAGGACAGAAAGGTCAGTGTGGGAATGGGAGAGGGAGTTGAAGTGTTGGGAAACCGGGAGATCAGGTAGGTTCAGGCGGACTGAGCGGAGGTGTTCAGCAAAACAATCGCCCAGTCTATGTTTGGTCTCGCCGATGTATAAGAGTCCACAACAGAGGATGTGCTTCCTCCGGCAGCTGAGGAAACACAATCTGCCACAGGTAATGATGGTCCAATTCTACACGGCCATCGTAGAGTCTGTCCTCACCTTCTCCATCATGGTCTGGTTTGGCTCAGCCACCAAGCACGACACCTGGAGGCTGCAGCGAATCGTCCGATCAGCAGAGAAGGTTATTGGCTGCAACCTTCCCTCCATTGACGAACTGTACACTGCAAGAGCCAGGAAGCGAGCGGGCAAGATCATCTCTGACCCCTCTCACCCTGGCCTTTGAAAACTCTTTGAATCACTTCCCTCTGGAAGGCGACTCCGGACTGTCAAAGCTGCCACAGCCAGACATAAAAACAGTTTTTATCCACAAGTAGTTGCTCTACTCAACAGGTAAAAATCTGTAGGCTCCCTTTGATCTGGTATTTTGTTGGTTCACATGCTTGATCAATGGTGTTTTATCATTAATGTTTTATTATTATTATTATTATTATTAATGTTTAGTGTTTTCTGAGTCATTCGTAACTGTCACTTATGTCATGTTGGTACTTGTGGTCGGAGCACCAAGGCAAATTCCTTGTATGTGAATACTTGGCCAATAAACGTACTTACTTATCTAATGAGGACCAGCTCCGCTTGGCAGAGGGGACTGTTGATGGAGGGAAATTGGATGGTTCTGCGGTCGAGGAGGAAACGGAGGGCTTTAAGGCCCTTGTGGTGGGGGATAGAGGTGACTGAACATTCACAGTAAAGATGAGCGAGTGGGCGGGGGGGGGGCTCGGAAAGCGGTCGGGAGAGATTGTACCAGGGGGGATAGGATGGAGTCGAGTTACAATAGACTATAGGTGCAGGAGGAGGCCATTCGGCCCTTTGAGCCAGCACAACGCCATTCAATGTGATCATGGCTGATCATCCCCAATCAGTACCCCGTTCCTGTCTTCTCCCCATATCCCCTGACTCCGCTACCTTTAAGAGCCCTATCTAGCTCTCCCTTGAAAGTATCCAGAGAACCGGCCTCCACCGCCCTCTGAAGCAGAGAATTCAACACTCACAACTCTCGGTGAGAAAAAGTGTTTCCTCGTCTCCGTTCTAAATAAGTGCTTTCCCCTTATTCTTAAACTGTGTGTGGCCCCTGGTTCTGGACTCCCCCAACATCGGGAACATGCTTCCTGCCTCTAGCGTGCCCAAACCCTTAACAATCTTACGTGGAAATTATTCCATGGGACAGGAGCAGGCAGAAACAATGTTGGTGGATTTTGGGGAGAGGCTAAAAGCGGGCCGTGCGGGGCTGGGGAACGATGAGGTTGGAGGCTGCGGAAGGCACAAGTGATGAAATCAGTGATGGTGTGTGAGATTCAGGCCTGCTGCTCGTCTGTGGGGCCATGGTCCAAGGAGATAAGTAGGAGGAGGTGTCTGAGAGTTGGCGCCTGGCCTCAGCCCGGTAGAGGTCAGCGCGCCAGACTACCACGGCACCTCCCATGTGGGCGGGTTTGATTATGATTTGATCAGGTTCGATCCCGACTATGGGCACCGTCTGTACGGAGTTTGCACGTTCTGCCCGCGACCCACGTGGGTTTTCTCCGGGTGCACCGGCTTCCTCCCACACTCCAAAGACGGGCTGGTTTGTAGGTTAATTGGCCTTGCTGCAGAGTGAGCGGCGGGGGGGTGGGGAAGCTTGTACGTTCAGAGGGGGTGAGGTTAGGGTGGGTAAGGTGAGTGAAAAAGGTGGGACGGTAGAGATATATATATATACACGCACACACACAAACGTAAAAAAAACAAAGGGCTTCACGTTGCCGCAGCGGTAGAGTTGCTGCCTCACAGCGCCAGAGACCCGGGTTCAATCCCGACTACGGGTGCTGTCTGTACGGAGTTTGCACGTTCTCACCCCGTGACCTGCGTGGGGTTTTCTCCGAGATCTTCGGTTTCCTCCCACACTCCAAAGACGTGCAGGTTTGTCGGTTAATTGGCTTGGTGTCAATGCCAAATTGCCCCTTGTGTGTGTAGGGTAGTGTTAGTGTACGGGGATCGCTGGTCAGCACGGACTCGATGGGACGAAGGGCCTGTTTCCACGCTGTATCTCTAAACTAAATCAACAAAACAATAATAGTG
>NW_026575250.1:0-58504 GCF_028641065.1 Leucoraja erinaceus | reverse complement strand
CTCAATCCTTTTGCAATGAAAGCTAACATACCCATGTAGGACTTGATGGGCCTAAGTCTGCTCAGAGAACTTGTGAACACAAATATATGGATATGGAAAACTCCGCACAGGCAGCAATCCTAGTCTCTGGCGCTGCGCCCAACCCCCCCCCCCCCCCCCCCCCCCCCACCGCCCCCCACCGCCGTGCCCTGGTAGCGGGAGAAAAGTAGGATAACACAGAACAAGCGTGAACAGCTGATCGATGGTCGGCGTGGACTCTGAGGGCCGATTAAAACCACCGCCATGGTTGCCGCCAACGACTATCGGGCAGAGCAAGATGCGCCACTCTGCGATAAAAAGCGTGGTATGACACGGGTGATTGTTGACGCCATTTTACTGGGTTGCAATTTACAATAGTGTTAATCAAATTTACACTAATCTATATATTACTAAAAGTCTGTTCTTGGCCCACTGTGCTGCGATTTCTGAGAGAATGCCGCCACCTACGGCCGTCATTTTTAGCCACCTCGCTCAGAGCCCCCCTCCGCCTTCCGGGACCAGAGGGTTTTTCCCATCGGTAAAAAAAAATCAGAGATATATTAATGTTTTTAAAAAATTTGACATTCTCTCTGCTGCCCCTGCTGGAGGGAGGGGGAGGGACAATAAAACCAGGAAGTGGTGTGCCTCACTCAGTCTCTGCAAGATGGAGGAAGCCAGAGGGTCAAGTCTCTCTGAGCTCTGAATAACACTGAACACATGTCTACTCAACTGTGAGTGCCCTTAATGTGGTTTGAAAATGAAAATATGTTTGGTTTGAAGTAAAAATGCACTGCAAATGGTTGTTTGGGTTGAAGTAAAAATGCACTGCAAATGGTTATTTGGGTTGAAGTAAAAATGCACTGCAAATGGTTGTTTGGGTTGAAGTAAAAATGCACTGCAAATGGTTGTTTGGGTTGAAGTAATTGGTGGAGAGGTGGAACTGGTGGAGAGGTGGAATATTGCGTCGAGGAAACAGCAATCCCGTGTGAACATGGGACCCAACGGGTCCCACTTAGTCGAGTATGAACTAAATATGTGAAGTGATAGATGCTATATAAACCACTGTTCCCTACAACACGGATTACACCAAAGATAATAGCGCGGGTCGATCTTTGGAACGGATGACACCAAAGATACTAGAGGAGCATTATCCGCTGCCTCGGGAGCGCTGACTACGGGCAGACGCTTGAGGCTCTCCCGCCGGCCACCTTCATCTGGTATCGGGGGGGACCGAGAAACAGTTCTGGATCAACTCAGGAGTGGAGGAAATGTCCTCTTCCCCCAAATGATCTGGATGAGGGAATTGAATGCAACATCTCCAAGTTTGCGGATGACACGAAGATGGGGGGCAGTGTTAGCTGTGAGGAGGATGCTAGGAGGCTGCAAGGTGACTTGGATAGGTTGGGTGAGTGGGCAAATGCATGGCAGATGCAGTATAATGTGGATAAATGTGAGGTTATCCACTTTGGTGGCAAATTTCACTATGGTGGCCGATTAGGAAAAGGGGAGATGCAGTGAGATCTGGGTGTCATGGTATACCAGTCATTGAAAGTAGGCATGCAGGTGCAGCAGGCAGTGAAGAAAGCCAATGGTAGCCACAAGGGCCACATCTAACACCCACTTAAATATAGACAAGAAAGCCAATGGTATGTTAGCATTCATAGCAAAAGGATTTGAGTATAGGAGCAGGGAGGTTCTACTGCAGTTGTACAGGGTCTTGGTGAGATCACACCTGGAGTATTGCGTACAGTTTTGGTCTCCTAATCTGAGGAAATACATTCTTGCCATAGAGGGAGTGCAGAGATGGTTCACCAGACTGATTCCTGGGATGGCAGGACATTCATATGAAGAAAGACTGGATAGACTCGGCTTGTACTCGCTAGAATTTAGAAGATTGAGGGGGGATCTTATAGAAAATTACAAAATTCTTAAGGGGTTGTGGACAGGCTAGATGCAGGAAGATTGTTCCCGATGTTGGGGGAGTCCAGGACAAGGGGCCACACACACAGTTTAAGGATAAGGGGGAAGTCTTTTAGGACCGAGATGAGAAAAACATTTTTTTTTTCACACACACAGAGAGTGGTGAATCTGTGGAATTCTCTGCCACAGAAGGTAGTTGAGGCCATACAGTTCATTGGCTATATTTAAGAGGGAGTTAGATGTGGCCCTTGTGGCTAAAGGGATCACGGGGTATGGAGAGGAGGCAGGGATGGGATAGTGAGTTGGATGATCAGCCAAGATCATATTGAGTGGCGGTGCAGGCTCGAAGGGCCGAATGGCCTACTCCTGCACCTATTGTCCATGTTTCTATGCTTCTATGAATGGCGGTGCAGGCTCGAAGGGCCGAATGGCCTCTACTCCTGCACCTATTTTCTATGTTTCTATGTTTCTGTTTTTATCGTCGATATTAGAGGAGCCTCTAGTATCTTTGCTCTTCCCTGCGACCTGATGTAAGAGCAGATTGTATAACTGTGGAGTCCGCCCTCGATACCAAAGATGTCGTGTTTCGCATCAACAAATGGCGGCCGTGACCTTCCGTTACGTACTACACATCAGTCCATTGGATTTCGGAGAAGTGGTCTATCTTGCTGCTCTAGGATCTTTGGTTGCCACGGTTTCAGGTACTCACCCCCAGTGCCATCAGGTGACCCAACCCAAACTTTGGGACGTTGCGAGCCCACAGTGGCTTGAAGTGATCCGTTAGACAAATCTTTCCACCTCTGCAAGGAGAGAACAAAAATAGTGATCAACTTCAGGAAGCAAAGCCAGAGGGAGGGGGAGAGCATTGCTCAGCTTGTTACAAGATAGAAACATAGAAACATAGACAATAGGTGCAGGAGTAGAGGCCATTCGGCCCTTCCAGCCTGCACCGCCATTCATAGAAACATAGACAATAGGTGCAGGAGTAGAGGTCATTCGGACCTTCCAGCCTGCACCGCCACTCATAGAAACATAGAAACATAGACAATAGGTGCAGGAGTAGAGGCCATTCGGCACTTCCAGCCTGCACCGCCACTCATAGAAACATAGAAACATAGACAATAGGTGCAGGAGTAGAGGCCATTCGAACCTTCGAGCCTGCACCGCCATTCAATACGATCATGGCTGATCATCCAACTCAGTATCCCATCCCTGCCTTCTCTCCATACCCCCTGATCCCTCAAGGGCCACATCTAACTCCCTCTTAAATATAGCCAATGAACTGTGGCCTCAACTACCTTCTGTGGCAGAGAATTCCACAGATTCACCACTCTCTGTGTGAAAAATGTTTTTCTCATCTCGGTCCTAAAGGATTTCCCCCTTTATCCTTAAACTGTGACCCCTTGTCCTGGACTTCCCCAACATCGGGAACAATCTTCCTGCATCTAGCCTGACCAACCCCTTAAGGATTTTGTAAGTTTCTATAAGATCCCCCCTCAATCTTCTAAATTCTAGCGTGTACAAGCCGAGTCTATCCAGTCTTTCTTCATATGAAAGTCCTGACGTTCTAGGAATCAGTCTGGTGAACCTTCTCTGTACTCCCTCTATGGCAAGAATGTCTTTCGTTGTTAGATGAGGCCCTTGTGGCTAAAGGGATCAGGGGGTATGGAGAGAAGGCAGGAATGGAACACTGAGTTGGATGATCAGCCATGATCATATTGAATGGCGAATGGTGCAGGCTCGAAGGGCCGAATGGCCTCTACTCCTGCACCTATTGTCTATGTTTCTCCCCTCTCCCCGCCCCCATCTACCTGTACATTTTGGCCGTCTTCCCGTCCAGCTCCGGAACGGCGACCTCTGGTGCCGTCGTGGGATATGTCACCGGGATCTGCAGAGAAGGGGGCCGGGTATTCATTCAGCTTCCCTTCACATCCCCCCCTCCCTCCCTCCCCCACCATCCTCCACCCTTCCCCCCACCACCCCCACCCCCCACACACACACACAAACCTCACTCTCTCCTTCCGATCACACCTCCCTTCCCAAATTCCCACCCTACCCTCCCTTCCGTAAGTTCACGTTAGAGAGGAGCAGAATTAGGCCGTTCGGCCCATCTACGCCATTCTATCATGGCTGATCTTAGCTGCAGAAGGAGGCCATACGCCCCTTCGAGCCAGCACCACCATTCATTGCTATCATGGCTGATCTTAGCTGCAGGAGGAGGCCATTCGGCCCTTCGAGCCAGCACCACCATTCATTGTGATCATGGCTGATCGTCCCCTATCAATAACCCGTGCCTGCCTTCTCCCCATATCCCTTGACTCCACTCGCCCCTAGAGCTCTATCTAACTCTCTCTTAAATACATCCAGTGACTTGGCCTCCACTGCCCTCTGTGGCAGGGAATTCCACAAATTCACAACTCTCTGGATTAAAACGTTTTTTCTCACCTCAGTCTTAAATGACCTCCCCTTTATTCTAAGACTGTGTGTGGCGCCTGGTTCTGGACTCGCCCAACATTGGGGAACATTTTTCCTGCATCTAGCTTGTCCAGTCCTTTTATAATTTTATATTGTTTCTATAAGATCCCCCCCCCCCTCATCCTTCTAAACTCCAGTGAATACATAGAAACATAGAAATTAGGTGCAGGAGTAGAGGCCATTCGGCCCTTCGAGCCTGCACCGCCATTCAATATGATCATGGCTGATCATCCAACTCAGTATCCCGTACCTGCCTTCTCTCCATACCCCCTGATCCCCTTAGCCACAAGGGCCACATCTAACTCCCTCTTAAATATAGCCAATGAACTGTGGCCTCAACTACCCTCTGTGGCAGAGAGTTCCAGAGACCAGAGATTCACCACTCTCTGTGTGAAAAAAGTTCTTCTCGTCTTGGTTTTAAAGGATTTCCCCCTTATCCTTAAGCTGTGACCCCTTGTCCTGGACTTCCCCAACATCGGGAGCAATCTTCCTGCATCTAGCCTGTCCACAACCCCTTAAGAATTTTGTAAGTTTCTATAAGATCCCCCTCTCAATCTCCTAAATTCTAGAGAGTATAAACCAAAGTCTATCCAGTCTTTCTTCATGAGACAGTCCTGACATCCCAGGAATCAGTCTGGTGAACCTTCTCTGCACTCCCTCTATGGCAATAATGTCTTTCCTCAGATTCGGAGACCAAAACTGTACGCAATACTCCAGGTGTGGTCTCACCAAGACCCTGTACAACTGCAGTAGAACCTCCCTGCTCCTATACTCAAATCCTTTTGCTATGAAAGCTAACATACCATTCGCTTTCTTCACTGCCTGCTGTACCTGCACGCCAACTTTCAGTGACTGGTGTACAAGGACACACAGATCTCGCTGCACCTCCCCCTTACCTAACCTAATATTGAATGGCAGTGCTGGCTTGAAGGGCCAAATGGCTTACTACTGCAAAAGGCTTATCCATTTTGGTGGCAAAAAACAGGAAAGCAGACTATTATCTAAATGGTGGCCGACTAGGAAAAAGGGAGATGCAACGAGACCTGGGTGTCATGGTACACCAGTCATTAAAAGTAGGCATGCAGGTGCAGCAGGCAGTGAAGAAAGCGAATGGTATGTTAGCTTTCATAGCAAAAAGGATTTGAGTATAGGAGCAGGGAGGTTCTACTGCAGTTGTACAGGGTCTTGGTGAGACCACACCTGGAGCATTGCGGACAGTTTTGGTCTCCAAACCTGAGGAAGGACATTATTGCCATAGAGGGAGTGCAGAGAAGGTTCACCAGACTGATTCCTGGGATGTCAGGACTGTCTTATGAAGAAAGACTAGATAGACTTGGTTTATACTCTCTAGAATTTAGGAGATTGAGAGGGGATCTTATAGAAACTTACAAAATTCTTAAGGGGTTGGACAGGCTAGATGCAGGGAGATTGCTCCCGATGTTGGGGAAGTCCAGGACAAGGGGTCACAGCTTAAGGATGAGGGGGAAATCCTTTAAAACCGAGATGAGAAGAACTTTTTTCACACAGAGAGTGGTGAATCTCTGGAACTCTCTGCCACAGAGGGTAGTCGAGGCCACAGTTCATTGGCTATATTTAAGAGGGAGTTAGATGTGGCCCTTGTGGCTAAGGGGATCAGAGGGTATGGAGAGAAGGCAGGTACGGGATACTGAGTTGGATGATCAGCCATGATCATATTGAATGGCGAATGGTGCAGGCTCGAAGGGCCGAATGGCCTCTACTCCTGCACCTAATTTCTATGTTTCTATGTTTCTATACTGAAATCCTCTTGTTATGAAGGCCAACATTCCATTGGCTTTCTTCACTGCCTGCTGTACCTGTAAGCCAACTTTCAGTGACCGGTGTACAAGGACACCCAGATCTCGCTGCACCTCCCCCTTACCTAACCGAATATTGAATGGCAGTGCTGGCTTGAAGGGCCAAATGGCTTACTACTGCACCTAAGTTTCTATGTTCTCCCAAGTTTACATCCTTCACACAAGAGACAATTCACAGCAGATAATTCACCTACAAATCTGTACGTCTACAGAATGTGGGAGGAAACCGGAGCACCCGGAGGCAACCCACACAGTCACAGGGAGAACATGCAAACTCCAAAAAAACAGCAACCGAGGTCAGGAGCACTATCAGCTGCGCCACTGTGCCGAGCATTTTTATTCCCCCTCTTCCCTGTACCCCACCTGTTTATTCCCTTCTCCTCCCCCCCCCCCCCCCAGGATGGATGGGTGGAAAGGAGGGAGGGAATGGTATGTTAGCATTCATAGCAGCGAATGGTATGTTAGCATTCATAGCAAAAGGATTGCAACGAGATGCAACGAGACCTGGGTGTCATGGTACACCAGTCATTGAAAGTAGGCATGCAGGTGCAGCAGGCAGTGAAGAAAGCGAATGGTATGTTAGCATTCATAGCAAAAGGATTTGAGTCTAGGAGCAGGGAGGTTCTACTGCGGTTGTACAGGGTCTTGGTGAGACCACACCTGGAGTATTGCGTACAGTTTTGGTCTCCTAATCTGAGGAAAGACATTCTTGCCAGAGAGGGAGTACAGAGAAGGTTCACCAGACTGATTCCTGGGATGTCAGGACTTTCATATGAAGAACGACTGGATAGACTCGGCTTGTATGCGCTAGAATTTAGAAGATTGAGGGGGGATCTTATAGAAACTTACAAAATTCTTAAGGGGTTGGACAGGCTAGATGCAGGAAGATTGTTCCCGATGTTGGGGAAGTCCAGAACAAGGGGTCGCAGTTTAAGGGTAAGGGGGAAATCCTTTAGGACCGAGATGAGAAAAATATTTTTCACACAGAGAGTGGTGAATCTGTGGAATTCTCTGCCACAGAAGGTAGTTGAGGCCGGCTATATTTAAGAGGGAGTTAGATGTGGCCCTTGTGGCTAAAGGGATCAGGGGGTATGGAGAGAAGGCAGGGTACAGGATACTGAGTTGGATGATCAGCCATGATCATATTGAATGGCGAATGGTGCAGGCTCGAAGGGCCGAATGGCCTCCTCCTACACCTATTGTCTATGTTTCTATGTAGAACAGAGACGAGGAAACACGGGGATATGGGGAGAAGGCAGGAACGGGGTACTGATCGTGGATGATCAGCCATTATTAAAGTGAATGGTGGTGCTGGCTCTAAAACATTTTTCACACAGAGAGTGGTGAATCTGTGGAATTCTCTGCCGCAGAAGGTAGTTGAGGCCACAGTTCATTGGCTATATTTAAGAGGGAGTTAGATGTGGCCCTTGTGGCTAAAGGGATCAGGGGGTATGGAGAGAAGGCAGGTACAGGATACTGAGTTGGATGATCAGCCATGATCATATTGAATGGCGAATGGTGCAGGATCGAAGGGCCGAATGGCCTCTACTCCTGCACCTATTGTCTATGTTTCTATGAAAGGTTTGGGAGAGGGAAGTGGGGAAAGTGAGTGATGGAGGGGGGAGAGAGAGTAATTTGAGGAGCTCAGATTAACCCAGCAAATAGAAAATCATGACTTACGTCAAACTCAATGTTGAATTCATACTTAAGGAGTTCATGGATGTACCAACATTTGCCGAACCATCTGATGGAAGAAAAATCTCAGTGTAAAACCTCCCACGTTGGATAAAGTAAGTGCTCACAGTCCTTCCCCTTCCCCCTCCCTCCTCCCCAAGTTAGGGGGCGCAGCGGTAGAGTTGCTGCCTCACAGCGTCAGAGACCCAGGTTCGATCCCAACTACGGGCGCTGACTGTACGGAGTTTGCTCCGGGTACTCCGGCTTCCTCCCACACTTCACAGAGGTCCAGCACTTAGCAGCATGGTGCGCTGACAACAACCTGGCCCTTAACTCCAAGAAGACTCATTGTAGACTTCAGGAAGTCCAGAGGCGGCACGCACACCCCCATCCACATTAACGGGACGGAGGTGGAACGTGTTTCCAGCTTCAGGTTCCTGGGGGTCAACATCTCCGATGACCTCTCTTGGACCCACAATACCTCTACTCTGATCAAGAAGGCTCATCAGCGTCTCTTCTTCCTGAGGAGACTGAAGAAGGTCCATCTTTAGATTCCTTCTGGAGTAGTTCCTGAGGATTGGCGGGTAGCAAACGTAACCCCACTTTTTAAGAAGGGAGGGAGAGAGAAAATGGGGAATTACAGACCAGTTAGTCTAACGTCGGTAGTGGGGAAACTGCTAGAGTCAGTTATTAAAGTTGGGATAGCAGCACATTTGGAAAGTGGTGAAATCATTGGCTAAGTCAGCATGGATTTACGAAAGGTAAATCATGTCTGACGAATCTTATAGAATTTTTCGAGGATGTAACTAGTAGCGTTGATAGGGGAGAACCAGTGGATGTGGTGTATCTGGACTTCCAGAAGGCTTTCGACAAGGTCCCACATAAGAGATTAGTATACAAACTTAAAGCACACGGCATTGGGGGTTCAGTATTGATGTGGATAGAGAACTGGCTGGCAAACAGGAAGCAAAGAGTAGCAGTAAACGGGTCCTTTTCACAATGGCAGGCAGTGACTAGTGGGGTACCCCAAGGCTCAGTACTGGGACCCCAGCTATTTACAATATATATTAATGATCTGGATGAGGGAATTGAAGGCAATATCTCCAAGTTTGCGGATGACACTAAGCTGGGGGGCAGTGTTAGCTGTGAGGAGGATGCTAGGAGACTGCAGGGTGACTTGGATAGGCTGGGTGAGTGGGAAAATGTTTGGCAGATGCAGTATAATGTGGATAAATGTGAGGTTATCCATTTTGGTGGCAAAAAAAGGAAAGCAGACTATTATCTAAATGGTAGCCGATGGGGAAAGGGGGAGATGCAGCTAGACCTGGGTGTCATGGTAAACCAGTCATTGAAAGTAGGCATGCAGGTGCAGCAGGCAGTAAAGAAAGCGAATGGTATGTTAGCTTTCATTGCAAAGGGATTTGAGTATAGGAGCAGAGAGGTTCTACTGCAGTTGTACAGGGTCTTGGTGAGACCACACCTGGAGTATTGCGTAGAGTTTTGGTCTCCAAATCTGAGGAAGGACATTATTGCCATAGAGGGAGTGCAGAGAAGGTTCACCAGACTGATTGCTGGGATGTCAGGACTATCTTATGAAGAAAGACTGGATAGACGTGGTTTATACTCTCTAGAATTTAGGAGATTGAGAGGGGATCTTATAGAAACTTACAAAATTCTTAAGGGGTTGGACAGGCTAGATGCAGGAAGATTGTTCCCGCTGTTAGGGAAGTCCAGGACAAGGGGTCACAGCTTAAGGATAAGGGGGAAATCCTTTAAAACCAAGATGAGAAGAACTTTTTTTCACACAGAGAGTGGTGAATCTGTGGAACTCTCTGCCACAGAGGGTAGTTGAGGCCATATTTTGGCTATATTTAAGAGGGAGTTAGATGTGGCCCTTGTGGCTAAGGGGATCAGGGGGTATGGAGAGAAGGCAGGTACGGGATACTGAGTTGGATGATCAGCCATGATCATATTGAATGGCGGTGCAGGCTCGAAGGGCTGAATCGCCTACTCCTGCACCTAATTTCTATGTTTCTATGTTTCTATCTGTCTCCTCAGATCCTGGTGAACTTCTACCGCTGCACCATCGAGAGCATCCTTACCAACTGCATCACAATATGGTATGGCAACTGCTCTGTCTCCGACCGGAAGGCATTGCAGAGGGTGGTGAAAATTGCCCAACGCATCACCGGTTCCTCGCTCCCCTCCATTGAGTCTGTCCAAAGCAAGCGTTGTCTGCGGAGGGCGCTCAGCATCGCCAAGGACTGCTCTCACCCCCAACCACGGACTGTTTACCCTCCTACCATCCGGGAGGCGCTACAGGTCTCTCCGTTGCCGGAGAGGACCAGCAGGTCCAGGAACAGCTTCTTCCCGACGGCTGTCACTCTACTCAACAACGTACCTCGGTGACTGCGAATCACCACCCCCCCGGACACTTATTATTATTTATTCAAATCGTTTGCTATGTCGCTCCTCCAGGGAGATGCTAAATGCATTTCGTTGTCTCTGTACTGTACACTGACAATGACAATTAAAATTGAATCTGAATCTGAATCTGAATCTGAGATGCACACGTTTGCAGGTTCATTGTCTTCTGTAAAACTGTAAATTGTCCCCAGCGTGCAGGATAGTTCTTGTGTACGGGGTGATCACCCAAACTCGGTGGCGGGAAGGACCTGTTTTCGCACTGTTTCTCGAACCTAAACTAGTGCGAACGGGTGATCGACGGTTGGCATGGAGTCCGTGGGCCGAAGGTTCTATGTCGGTGCTGTATTTCTTAACTAAATTGGCCCGGGGAGGTAGAGAGAGGGAATTCTGAGAGTGAAATCTGATGTGTTTAGGGACGGGTGTAGTCCTAGATCGAATAACCATATAACAATTACAGCACGGAAACAGGCCATCTCGACCCTTCTAGTCCGTGCCGAACACGTATTCTCCCCTAGTCCCATACACCTGCGCTCAGACCATAACCCTCCATTCCTTTCCCGTCCATATAACTATCCAATTTATTTTTAAATGATAAAAACGAACCTGCCTCCACCACCTTCACTGGAAGCTCATTCCACACAGCCACCACTCTCTGAGTAAAGAAGTTACCCCTAAACTTTAGTCCCTTAATTCTCAAGTCATGTCCCCTTGTTTGAATCTTCCCTACTCTCAGTGGGAAAAGCTTATCCACGTCAACTCTGTCTATCCCTCTCATCATTTTAAAAACCTCTATCAAGTCCCCCCTTAACCTTCTGCGCTCCAAAAGAATAAAGCACTAACTTGTTCAACCTTTCTCTGTAACTTAGTTGCTGAAACCCAGGCAACATTCTAGTAAATCTCCTCTGTACTCTCTCTATTTTGTTGACATCCTTCCTATAATTGGGCGACCAAAATTGTACACCATACTCCAGATTTGGCCTCACCAATGCCTTGTACAATTTTAACATTACATCCCAGCTTCTATACTCAATGCTCTGATTTATAAAGGCCAGCACACCAACAGCTTTCTTTACCAACAGCTTTCTCTGGAGGGCAGAAGGTTAAGGGGGGACTTGATAGAGGTCTTTAAAATGATGAGAGGGATAGACAGAGTTGATGTGGACAAGCTTTTCCCTTTGAGAATAGGGAAGATTCAAACAAGAGGACATGACTTCAGAATTAAGGGACAGAAGTTTAGGGGTAATATGAGGGGGAACTTCTTTACTCAGAGAGTGGTAGCGGTGTGGAATGAGCTTCCAGTGGAAGTGGTGGAGGCAGGTTCGTTGGTATCATTTAAAAATAAATTGGATGTGGTAGCGGTGTGGAATGAGCTTTCAGTGGAAGTGGTGGAGGCAGGTTCATTGGTATCATTTAAAAATAAATTGGATAGGCATATGGATGAGAAGGGAATGGAGGGTTATGGTATGAGTGCAGGCAGGTGGGACTAAGGGGAAAAAAGTTGTTCGGCACGGACTTGTAGGGCCGAGATGGCCTGTTTCCGTGCTGTAATTGTTATATGGTTATAATAGAAACATAGAAATTAGGTGCAGGAGTAGGCCATTCGGCCCTTCGAGCCTGCACCGCCATTCAATATGATCATGGCTGATCATCCAACTCAGTATCCCGTACCTGCCTTCTCTCCATACCCTCTGATCCCCTTAGCCCAAGGGCCACATCTAACTCCCTCTTAAATATAGCCAATGAACTGGCCTCAACTACCCTCTGTGGCAGAGAGTTCCAGAGATTCACCACTCTCTGTGTGAAAAAAAAGTTCTTCTCATCTCGGTTTAAAGGATTTCCCCCTTATCCTTAAGCTGTGACCCCTTGTCCTGGACTTCCCCAACATCGGGAACAATCTTCCTGCATCTAGCCTGTCCAACCCCTTAAGAATTTTGTAAGTTTCTATAAGATCCCCTCTCAATCTCCTAAATTCTAGAGAGTATAAACCAAGTCTATCCAGTCTTTCTTCATAAGACAGTCCTGACATCCCAGGAATCAGTCTGGTGAACCTTCTCTGCACTCCCTCTATGGCAATAATGTCCTTCCTCAGATTTGGAATGTCCTTCCTCAGATTTGGAATGTCCTTCCTCAGATTTCCCCTGATAATGTTTCAATGACACGGATAGGAGCAGTCTGGAGAGTATTTTGCACGTGTGATGATCACATTGAATGGCGGTGCTGGCTCGAAGGGCCTACTCCTGCACCTATTGTCTGTTGACTAGCTCGGCTAGGCACTAGGTTGGCATGGAAGAGTTTGGGCTGTTTCTGCGATGCCTGTTTCTGTGACTGTACCACTCACCTTGTCCCGTCTTTGTTGGACTCCAGTCTGAACCAGTCGTTGTCAGCTTGTTTGTTATTCTCCACATACTGAGGGTGCAAAGAGAAATCACGTCAATCGAGATACAAGATACAAGATACAATTTAATTGTCATTTGGACCCCTTGAGGTCCAAACGAAATGCCGTTTCTGCAGCCATACATTACAAACAAATAGACCCCAGACACAACATAATTTACATAAACATCCATCACATCGCTGTGATGGAAGGCCAAAAATACTTATCTCTCCACTGCACTCCCCCCCCCCCCCCCCCCCCCGATGTCAGAGTCAAAGTCAAAGCCCCCGGCTGGCAATGGCGATTGTCCCGCGGCCATTAAAGCCACGCCGGGTGGTGCGAGGTCGCTCACCGGGTCTTGGTGTGTTAGAGCCCCCGGCGTGCGCTCGCAGAGTCCCGCGGCCATTCCAAGCCGCGCGGGGCGGTGATGTCAGGCCCCGCTCCAGGAGCTCTTCGACCCCGCAACTCGGGCGGGAGAAGTCGCCGTTGCGGGAGCCCTGAAAAGCGGTCTCCCTCCAGGGACCCGCGGGCTCCCGGTGCCGCCGTCCGCCAGACCTGCAGTTGAAGCCTCCGACTCTCCGGAGGTCGGGCTGCAGCAGCAGCAGCAGCAGCGCTCCTCCACCGCTCCACCCGCTCCGGACTCGGCCAATCGAGAGGCTTCCTCTGGCCAGGCTCGGAAGGCATTTTATCGGCATGCAACTCCAACATGGTTTGGGGCAGAAGATCGACACAAAATGCTGGAGTAACTCAGCGGGACAGGCAGCATCTCTGGAGAGAAGGAATGGTTGACATTTCGGGTCAAGACCATTCTTCAAACTCAGACTTTAAAGAAGGGCCTCAACCCGAAACGTCACCCAGAGATGCTGCCTGACCCGCTGAGTTACTCCAGCATTTTGTGTCTATCTTGGGGTTTAAACCAACATAGAAAATAGGTGCAGGAGTAGAGGCCATTCGGCCCTTCGAGCCTGCACCATTCGCCATTCAATATGATCATGGCTGATCATCCAACTCAGTATCCCTTACCTGTCTTCTCTCCATACCCCCTGATCCCTTTAGCCACAAGGGCCACATCTAACTACCTCTTAAATATAGCGAATGAACTGTGTGGCCTCAACTACCTTCTGTGGCAGAGAATTCCACAGATTCACCACTCTCTGTGTGTGAAAAAAAAAATGTTTTTCTCATCTCGGTCCAAAAAGATTTTCCCCCTTATCCTTAAACTGTGACCCCTTGTCCTGGACTTCCCCAACATCGGGACCAATCTTCCTGCATCTAGCCTGTCCAACCCCTTAAGAATTTTGTAAGTTTCTATAAGATCCCCCTCAATCTTCTAAATTCTAGCGAGTACAAGCCGAGTCTATCCAGTCTTTCTTCATATGAAAGTCCTGACATCCCAGGAATCAGTCTGGTGAACCTTCTCTGTACTCCCTGAATGGCGGTGCAGGCTCTAAGGGCCGGATGGCCTACTCCTGCACCTATTTTCTATGTTTCTATGAATGGTAGAGGGGGAATGGTGGAGGGAGAGGAGAGGGGAGGGGGAAGGAGAGGAGAGGAGGGGGTGGTGGAGGGAGAGTAGAGGAGAGGGGGGATGGTGGAGGGGAGAGTAGAGGGGAGGGGGGAGATGGTGGAGGGAGAGTAGAGGAGAGAGGGGGAAGATGGTGGAGGGAGAGGAGAGGGGGGGATGGGTGGAGGGAGAGTAGAGGAGAGGGGGAATGGTGGTGGAAGAGGAGAAGAGAGGGGGGATGGTGGAGGGAGAGTAGAGGAGGAATGGTGGTGGGAGAGAGGAGGGGGGATGGTGGAGGGAGAGGAGAGGAGAGGGGGGGATGGTGGGGGGAGAGTAGAGGAGAGGGGGAATGGTGGTGGGAGAGGAGAGGAGAGGGGAGATGGTGGAGGGAGGGTAGAGGGGATGGTGGAGGGAGGGTAGAGGGGGAATGGTGGAGGAAAAGGAGAGGGGGGGATGGTGGAGGGAGAGTAGAGGAGAGGGGGGGATGGTGGAGGGAGAGGGTGTGGCAAGAATATATCTGATCATCCAACTCAGTATCCTGTACCTGCCTTCTCTCCATTAGAGAAGAAAGTTAAGAAATCATATTCTATGTCGCTCTTCCAGGGAGATGCTAAATGCATTTGGTTGTCTCTGTACTGTACACTGACAATGACAAAGTTGAATCTGAATCTGAATCTATAGTTTCAACAACTAAGTTACAGAGATAGGTTGAATAAGTTAGGTCTTTATTCTCTGGAGCGCAGAAGGTTAAGGGGGGACCTGATAGAGGCCTTTAAAATGATGAGAGGGATAGACAGAGTTGATGTGGACAAGCTTTTCCCTTTGAGAATAGGGAAGATTCAAACAAGAGGACATGACTTCAGAATTAAGGGACAGAAGTTTAGGGGTAATATGAGGGGGAACTTCTTTACTCAGAGAGTGGTAGCGGTGTGGAATGAGCTTCCAGTGGAAGTGGTGGAGGCAGGTTCGTTGGTATCATTTAAAAATAAATTGGATAGGCAGATGGATGAGAAGAGAATGGAGGGTTATGGTCTGAGCGCAGGTATATGGGACTAGGGGAGATTATGTGTTCGGCATGGACTAGAAGGGTCGAGATGGCCTGTTTCCGTGCTGTAATTTATATGGTTTACATGGTTTATACAAGGTAAAATATTAAAAGATAAACAACTAAAATAAATATCACGAAAATAGCACGCATAAACACCCAACCCATTAGAGAAGGAAGTTAAGAAATCATATTCTATGTGGCTCTTCCAGGGAGATGCTAAATGCATTTCGTTGTCTCTGTACTGTACACTGACAATGACAAAGTTGAATCTGAATCTGAATCTAAAGTTGAATCTGAATCTGAATAAATCTAACATCAAGATGTCAATGTTTAAGAGGGAACTGCAGATGCTGGAGAATCGAAGGTTACACAAAAAATCGTACCACCCCCTCCCCGGGCACTTTCCCTTGCAACCGCAAGAGATGCAACACTTGTCCCTTTACCTCCCCCCTCGACTCCGTTCAAGGACCCAAGCAATCGTTCCAGGTGCGACAGAGGTTCACCTGCATCTCTTCCAACCTCATCTATTGCGTCCGCTGCTCTAGATGTCAGCAGATCTATATCGGTGAGACCAAGCGGAGGTTGGGCGATCGTTTCGCCGAACACCTCCGCTCGGTCCGCAATAGCCAAGCTGACCTCCCGGTGGCTCAGCACTTCAACTCCCCCTCCCACTCCATCCTCTCTGTCCTGGGTCTCCTCCATGGCCACAGCGAGCAGCACCGGAAATTGGAGGAACAGCACCTCATATTCCGCTTGGGGAGTCTGCATCCTGGGGGCATGAACATCGAATTCTCCCAATTTTGTTAGTCCTTGCTGTCTCCTCCCCTTCCTCGGTCCCCCTGCTGTCTCCTCCCATCCCCCAGTCTTCGGGCTCCTCCTCCTTTTTCCTTTCTTGTCCCCGCTGAGTTTCTCCAGCTTTTTTGTGTACCTTCGATTCTCCAGCATCTGCAGTTCCTTCTTAAACAATCTGTCCCACATGGGACCAACATGTCCCACATTGACCAGCACAACATGTCCCACATTGACCAAAACAACATGTCCCACATTGGATCAACATGTCCCACATTGGACCAACATTGACCAACAGTATCCTGTACCTGCCTTCTCTCCATTAGAGAAGAAAGTTAAGAAATCATATTCTATGTGGCTGTTCCAGGGAGATGCTAAATGCATTTCGTTGTCTCTGTACTGTACACTGACAATGACAATTAGAGTTGAATCTGAATCTGAATAAATCTAAAATCAAGAATCTCTAGAATTTAGAAGATTGAGGGGGGATCTTATAGAAACTTACAAAATTCTTAAGGGGTTGGACAGGCTAGATGCAGGAAGATTGTTCCCGATGTTGGGGAAGTTCCAGGACAAGGGGTCACAGCTTAAGGATAAGGGGGAAATCCTTTAAAACCGAGATGAGAAGAACTTTTTTCACACAGAGAGTGGTGAATCTCTGGAACTCTCTGCCACAGAGGGTAGTTGAGGCCAGTTCATTGGCTATATTTAAGAGGGAGTTAGATGTGGCCCCTTGAGGGATCAGGGGGTATGGAGAGAAGGCAGGGATGGGATACTGAGTTGGATGATCAGCCGTGATCATATTGAATGGCGAATGGTGCAGGCTCGAAGGGCCGAATGGCCTCTACTCCTGCACCTAATTTCTATGTTTCTATACAAGGTAAAATATTAAAAATATCACGAAAATAGCTCGCATAAACACCCAACCCATTAGAGAAGAAAGTTAAGAAATTATGTGGCTCTTCCAGGGAGATGCTAAATGCATTTCCTTGTCTCTGTACTGTACACTGACAATGACAAAGTTGAATCTGAATCTGAATGTATAGTTTCAACAACTAAGTTACAGAGATAGGTTGAATAAGTTAGGTCTTTATTCTCTGGAGCGCAGAAGGTTAAGGGGGGACCTGATAGAGGTCTTTAAAATGATGAGAGGGATAGACAGAGTTGATGTGGACAAGCTTTTCCCTACTCAGAGAGTGGTAGCGGTGTGGAATGAGCTTCCAGTGGAAGTGGTGGAGGCAGGTTCATTGGTATCATTTAAAAATAAATTGGATAGGCATATGGATGAGAAGGGAATGGAGGGTTATGGTCTGAGCGCAGGTATATGGGACTAGGGGAGATTATGTGTTCGGCACGGACTTGTAGGGCCGAGATGGCCTGTTTCCGTGCTGTAATTGTTATATGGTTTATATGGTTTATACAAGGCAAAATATTAAAAGATAAACAACTAAAATAAATATCACGAAAATAGCACGCATAAACACCCAACCCATTAGAGAAGGAAGTTAAGAAATCATGTGGCTCTTCCAGGGAGATGCTAAATGCATTTCCTTGTCTCTGTACTGTACACTGACAATGACAAAGTTGAATCTGAATCTGAATCTAAAGTTGAATCTGAATCTGAATAAATCTAACATCAAGATGTCAATGTTTAAGAGGGAACTGCAGATGCTGGAGAATCGAAGGTTACACAAAAAATCGTACCACCCCCTCCCCGGGCACTTTCTCTTGCAACCGCAAGAGATGCAACACTTGTCCCTTTACCTCCCCCCTCGACTCCGTTCAAGGACCCAAGCAGTCGTTCCAGGTGCGACAGAGGTTCACCTGCATCTCTTCCAACCTCATCTATTGCGTCCGCTGCTCTAGATGTCAGCAGATCTATATCGGTGAGACCAAGCGGAGGTTGGGCGATCGTTTCGCCGAACACCTCCGCTCGGTCCGCAATAACCTAGCTGACCTCCCGGTGGCTCAGCACTTCAACTCCCCCTCCCACTCCATCTCCGACCTCTCTGTCCTGGCCACAGCGAGCAGCACCGGAAATTGGAGGAACAGCACCTCATATTCCGTTTGGGGAGCCTGCATCCTGGGGGCATGAACATCGAATTCTCCCAATTTTGTTAGTCCTTGTTGTCTCCTCCCCTTCCTCAGTCCCCCTGCTGTCTCCTCCCATCCCCCAGCCTTCGGGCTCCTCCTCCTTTTTCCTTTCTTGTCCCCGCCCCCGATCAGTCTGAAGAAGGGTTTCGGCCCGAAACCTTGCCTATTTCCTTCGCTCCATAGATGCTGCTGCTGCCGCTGCTGCTGCTGAGTCGGAGGCTGCTACTGCGGGTCTGCGGACGGCGGCACCGGGAGCCCGCGGGTCCCTGGAGGGAGACCGCTTTTCGGGTCTCCTGCAACGGCGAATTCTCCCGCCCGAGTTGCGGGGTCGAAGAGCTCCTGGAGCGGGGCCTGACATCACCGCCCCGCGCGGCTGGAATGGCCGCGGGACTCTGCGAGCGCACGCCGGGGGCTCTAACACCAAGACCCGGTGTGCGACCTTGCACCACCCGGCGTGGCTTTAATGGCCGCGGGACAATCGCCATCGCCAGCCGGGGGCTTTGACTTTGACTCTGACATCGGGGGGGGGGGGGGGAGAGTGCAGTGGAGAGATAAGTTTATTTGGCCTTCCATCACAGCTATGTGATGGATGTTTATGTTAAATGTAATTATGTTGTGTCTGGGGTCTATTTGTGTGTAATGTATGGCTGCAGAAACGGCATTTTGTTTGGACCTCCAGGGGTCCAAATGACAATTAAATTGACTCTTGACTCTCTTGACTGTCTTGACTATGTTTCTATGTTTCTATGAATAAATCCAACATCAAGATGTCAATATTGGTCCATGTGTGGGGAAGGGGGTGAAGGGTGTGATTCCACCCGCCGCCACCAGGGGGAGACACCCACGGGCCGGTCCCCGCTCCTTTCTCCACTAAACGCGGCCATTGGGCCCGGGACTGACCTGAATCAACGCCTGATATTCCTCCTTCAGCCGCTCCCGCCAGCGCTCGGTGTCCCGGGGCCCGGCGTTGCTCCGGAGCAGCGGGATCCCGCTCAACACCCGGCGCGTCACCTCGTCCGCCATCTTGTGTCCGTCTGTCTCCGTCTCCGTCTCCGTCCGGCACCGCGCATGCGCTCTGCCCCCCCCACCACCCGGGCCCGGCAACGCGCATGCGCTCCTCCAGCGTCCGCGTCCACGTCCGGCACGGCGCATGCGCTCTGCCCACGGCCCCGGCAACGTCCGCGTTCGGCCCGACACGGCGCATGCGCTCTACCCACGCGTGCTCCACCGCGTCCGCGTACTGCCCGGCCACCGCGCGTGCGCTCTACCCGGGCCCTGCCCCCCCCACCCAGCGCATGCGCTCTGCCAGCGTCCGCGTCCGACCCGCCCCCACTTGTCACGGGAGGTGAAGGATGATGGGACATGTAGTCCAAACATTTAAAGGGACACTTACTCAAGTCAAGTCAAGTCAAGTTTATTTGTCACATACACATACGAGATGTGCAGTGAAATGAAAGTGGCAATGCTCGCGGAACAACAAAACAACCAAACAAATTATAAACACAATCATAACACACATATTACTCCAAAACTGTTCCCTACATTTCAAACTTGCAGCAGCACAGCAGAATATGTCAACATTGCACATTGCAAACTATATCAATCCCTCTACTGCAGTTGTACAGGGTCTTGGTGAGACCACACCTGGAGTATTGCGTACAGTTTTGGTCTCCAAATCTGAGGAAGGACATTCTTGCCATAGAGGGAGTGCAGAGAAGGTTCACCAGACTGATTCCTGGGATGTCAGGACTTTCATATGAAGAAAGACTGGATAGACTTGTCTTTATACTTATCTTTATTTTTGTCTTTATATTGTCTTTATATTTATATTTATATTTATATTTATACTTTATTTATACTTAAATTTATACTTATATTTATACTCTCTAGAATTTAGGAGATTGAGAGGGGATCTTATAGAAACTCACAAAATTCTTAAGGGGTTGGACAGGCTAGATGCAGGAAGATTGTTCCCGATGTTGGGGAAGTCCAGGACAAGGGGTCACAGCTTAAGGATAAAGTGGAAATCCTTTAAAACCGAGATGAGAATAACTTTTTTCACACAGAGAGTGGTGAATCTCTGGAACTCTCTGCCACAGAGGGTAGTTGAGGCCACACAGTTCATCGGCTATATTTAAGAGGGAGTTAGATGTGGCCCTTGTGGCTAAGGGGATCAGGGGGTATGGAGAGAAGGCAGGTACGGGATACTGAGTTGGATGATCAGCCATGATTATATTGAATGGTGGTGCAGGCTCGAAGGGCCGAATGGCCTCTACTCCTGCACCTATTGTCTATGCTTCTATGCTTCTATGTTTCTATGTTTCTATGTTTCTATGTTTCTATGCCTAAGTGAATAATGAGGTGTATTTGTGAGTGTTTAAGAAGGAACTGCAGATGCTGGAAAATTGAAGGTACACATAAATGCTGGAGAAACTCAGCGGGTTCAGCAGCATCTATGCGGAGCGAAGGAAATGGGCAACGTTTCGGGCCGAAACCCTTCTTTAGACATTTGTGAGTCAAGTCAAGTCAAGTGAGTTTATTGTCATGTGTCCCTGATAGGACAATGACATTCTTGCTTTGCTTCAGCACACAGAACATAGTAGGCATTTACTACAAAACAGATCAGTGTGTCCATATACCATAAATATATACTCTGCTCCTGGAGGTACCGAGGTCTAGTCGGAGGCTCAGAGGGGATAGAGCCTTCTCTGTTGCTGCTCCGGCACTCTGGAACACCCTGCCGTTGCACATCAGACAGGCCCCCTCACTGTCCATCTTCAAATCCAGTGTTAAAACACATTTGTACTCCCTGGCTTTTGACCATCCCCAAATCGGCTTGGTATGGATGAAAATTATCCTTCCGCCCCTGTCCCACTTAGGAAACCTGAACGGAAGCCTCTGGAGACTTTGCGCCCCACCCAAGGTTTCCGTGCGGTTCCCGGAGGTTTTTGTCAGTCTCCCGGCCTGCTTCCACTACCTGCAACCTCCGGCAACCACCTGCAACCTCCGGCAACCACCTGCAACCTCCGGCAACCACCTGCAACCTCCGGCAACCACCTGCAACCCTCCGGGAACTACCTGCAACCTCCGGCAACCACCTGCAACCTCCGGAAACCACCTGCAACCTCCGGCAACTACCTGCAACCTCCGGCAACCACCTGCAACCTCCGGCAACTACCTGCACCCTCCGGCAACCACCTGCAACCTCCGGAAACCACCTGCAACCTCCGGCTACCACCTGCAACCTCCGGAAACCACCTGCAACCTCCGGCTACCACCTGCAACCTCCGGGAACCGCACGGAAACCTTGGGGTGGGGCACAAAGTCTCCAGAGGTTTCCGTTCAGGTTTCCTAAGTGGGACGGGGGCGTAAGTGTGTGTAGGATAGTGTTAGTGGGCGGGGGAGGGATCGCTGGTAGGTGCAGACTCAGTGCGCGGAAAGTCTTGTCAGCGACCCAACCCTCCCCCCCTCTCTCCGTCATGGTCATGTCTCCTGCTATCATGCACGCCACTCGTGCTCCCATCTGCTTATCGGGGCTCGGTCAGCTTGTGCTGTGAGCCAAACCAGCCCGTGGAATTAGGCACACCCCACCCTAACAGAAAAACAGTCACTCACGGTTTAAAACCTTCCGACCCAAATTCCTCCTCTGTCTGTCGAATGTTCGTCTTCAGTGTAGGACAACAGGAGACTAACTGGATACCATTGGCTGATTAATCTTCAATCTCTTTGAAAGGTATGAGAATGAGAATGGTATGTTAGCATTCATAGCAAAAGGATTTGAGTATAGGAGCAGGGAGGTTCTACTGCAGTTGTACAGGGTCTTGGTGAGACCACACCTGGAGTATTGCGTACAGTTTTGGTCTCCTAATCTGAGGAAGGACATTCTTGCCATAGAGGGAGTGCAGAGAAGGTTCGCCAGACTGATTCCTGGGATGTCAGGACTTTCATATGAAGAAAGACTGGATAAATGTGAGGTTATCCACTTTGGTGGCAAAAACAGGAAAGTAGACTATTATCTGAATGGTGGCCGATTAGGAAAAGGGGAGATGCAGCGAGACCTGGGTGTCATGGTACACCAGTCATTAAAAGTAGGCATGCAGGTGCAGCAGGCAGTAAAGAAAGCCAATGGTATGTTAGCATTGGTCTCCTCATTTGAGAAAGGACGTCCTTGTGATTGAGGCAGTGCAGCGTAGTTTCACGAGATTGATCCCTGGGATGGCGGGACTGTCATATGAGGAAAGATTGAAAAGACTAGGCTTGTATTCACTGGAGTTTAGAAGGATGAGGGAGGGGGGATCTTATAGAAACATATAAAATTATAAAAGGACTGGACAAGCTAGATGCAGGAAAAATGTTCCCAATGTTGGGCGAGTCCAGAACCAGGGGCCACACAAAGTCTTAGAATAAAGGGGAGGTCATTTAAGACTGAGGTGAGGAAAAACACTTTTCCACCCTGAGAGTTGTGAATCTCTGGCCATTTGGGACTGAGATGAGGAGAAACTTTTCCACCCAGAGAGTTGTGAATCTGTGGCCATTTGGGACTGAGATGAAGAGAAACTTTTCCACCCAGACAGTTGTGAATCTGTGGCCATTTGGGACTGAGATGAGGAGAAACTTTTTCCACCCAGAGAGTGGTGAATCTGTGGAATTCCCTGCCACAGAGGGCAGTGGAGGCCAAGTCACTGGATGGATTTAAGAGAGAGTTAGACAGAGCTCTAGGGGCGAGTGGAGTCAAGGGATATGGGGGAGAAGGGTTATTGATTGGGGACGATCAGCCATGATCACAATGAATGGCGAATGGTGCTGGCTCAAAGGGCCGAATGGCCTCGATGTTTCTATGTCTCGTGATAGATACAGAATGCTGGGGTAACTCAGAGGGACAGGGAGCATCTCTGTGGGGCGGAGGAATGGGTTACGTTTCCTGTCCGACCCTTCTTAAGACTGGCCCATTCCTCCTCTCCCGAGATGCTGCCTGTCCCCACCGACTTTGCGCAGCTTTTTGTGTGTTTAAACCAGCATCTGCAGTTCCTTCCCACACACTCCCTCCAAACCTATCCTACCCATGCCCCTGTCTAACGGCTTCTGAAACGCTGAGATAATCCCTGCCTCAACTACCTCCTCTGGCAGCTCGTTCGAAAGTAGGCATGCAGGTGCAGCAGGCAGTGAAGAAAGCCAATGGTATGTTAGCATTCATAGCAAAAGGATTTGAGTATAGGAGCAGGGAGGTTCTACTGCAGTTGTACAGGGCCTTGGTGAGACCACACCTGGAGTATTGCGTACAGTTTTGGTCTCCTAATCTGAGGAAAGACATTCTTCATTGCAAAAGGATTTGAGTCTAGGAGCAGGGAGGTTCTACTGCAGTTGTACAGGGTCTTGGTGAGACCACACACTGGAGTATTGCGTACAGTTTTGGTCTCCTAATCTGAGGAAAGACATTCTTGCCATAGAGGGAGCACAGAGAAGGTTCACCAGACTGATTCCTGGGATGGCAGGACTCTCATATGAAGAAAGACTGGATAGACTCGGCTTGTACTCGCTAGAATTTAGAAGATTGAGGGGGGGATCTTATAGAAACTTACAATATTCTTAAGGGGTTGGACAGGCTAGATGCAGGAAGATTGTTCCCGATGTTGGGGAAGTCCAGGACAAGGGGTCACACACACACACACACACAGTTTAAGGATAAGGGGGAAATCATTTAGGACCGAGATGAGAAAAACATTTTTTTTTTCACACACAGAGAGTGGTGAATCTGTGGAATTCTCTGCCACAGAAGGTAGTTGAGGCCCACACAGTTCATTGGCTATATTTAAGAGGGAGTTAGATGTGGCCCTTGTGGCTAAAGGGATCAGGGGGTATGGAGAGAAGGCAGGTACGGGATACTGAGTTGGATGATCAGCCATGATCATATTGAATGGCGAATGGTGCAGGCTCGAAGGGCCGAATGGCCTCTACTCCTGCACCTATTGTCTATGTTTCTATGTTTCTATGAATGGTGGTGCAGGCTCGAAGGGCCGAATGGCCTCTAGTCCTGCACCTATTGTCTATGTTTCTATGAATGGCGGTGCAGGCTCGAAGGGCCGAATGGCCTCTACTCCTGCACCTATTGTCTATGTTTCTATGAATGGCGGTGCAGGCTCGAAGGGCCGAATGGCCTCTACTCCTGCACCTATTGTCTATGTTTCTATGAATGGCGGTGCAGGCTCGAAGGGCCGAATGGCCTCTACTCCTGCACCTATTGTCTATGTTTCTATGAATCACCCTTTGTGTGAAACCATCACCCCTCGGACTCCTATTGGATCTTTCCCCCTTCACCTAAACCTCTGCTCTCCCTTAACTCCGTACCCCCATATGCCTCGACAGGCTCCAGAGATCGGTTGTGTTCCAGGAGACTCTGAATCAATTTGGCGGCTCAAAAACAGACTCGAAAGAACTTTGACAACAGCCAACACATCTTACAGTATACTTGGTGTCACCCTTGAAGAACGCAAACAAACCAAGTATCTTAGAAACATAGAAACATAGAAATTAGGTGCAGGAGTAGAGGCCATTCGGCCCTTCGAGCCTGCACCATTCGCCATTCAATATGATCATGGCTGATCATCCAATTCAGTATCCCATCCCTGCCTTCTCTCCATACCCCCTGATCCCCTTAGCCACAAGGGCCACATCTAACTCCCTCTTAAATATAGCCAATGAACTGTGTGGCCTCAACTACCCTCTGTGGCAGAGAGTTCCACAGATTCACCACTCTCTGTGCGAAAAAAGTTCTTCTCATCTCGGTTTTAAAGGATTTCCCCCTTATCCTTAAGCTGTGACCCCTTGTCCTGGACTTCCCCAACATCGGGAACAATCTTCCTGCATCTAGCGTGTCCACAACCCCTTAAGAATTTTGTAAGTTTCTATAAGATCCCCTCTCAATCTCCTAAATTCTAGAGAGTATAAACCAAGTCTATCCAGTCTTTCTTCATAAGACAGTCCTGACATTCCAGGAATCAGTCTGGTGAACCATCTCTGCACTCCCTCTATGGCAATAATGTCCTTCCTCAGATTTGGAGAGCAAAACTGTACGCAATACTCCAGTTGTGGTCTCACCAAGACCCTGTACAACTGCAGTAGAACCTCCCTGCTCCTATACTAAAATCCTTTTGCTGTGAAGAATGTCTTTCCTCAGATTTGGAGACCAAAACTGTACGCAATACACCAGTTGTGGTCTCACCAAGACCCTGTACAACTGCAGTAGAACCTCCCTGCTCCTATACTCAAATCCTTTTGCAATGAAAGCTAACATACCATTCGCTTTCTTCACTGCCTGCTGCACCTGCATGCCTACCTTCAATGACTGGTGTACCATGACACCCAGGTCTCGCTGCATCTCCCCCTTTCCCAATCGGCCACCATTGTGGCATCAAATTGCAGAATGATCTGCGTTGGAATGGTCAGACTCATCATGCTACGGTGAAAGAAACAGACGTCCTAAACGTTGAGGCGTAACTTTCATCACTGTTCAACTTCTGTCATGGAGAAGCTATACTTCACCCTCGTTAGACCCCATTTGGACTACAAAGTTGCAGCATGTGACCCATACACAAATAAAAACACATCTTCCATCGAACAAAGCCTTCAGTGGCCCATTGGGCGTTGTCGAGAAGCACTGCTTATCTCTGTCCGACAGGCAGGGCTGTCAAGAACAGTGCAGCATAGCGACAGGCCCTTCGGTCCACAGCGACTGTGCCGGACATGACGCTAACTCACTCTAATCTCCGCCGCCTCCGCGCTTCCACAACGCCATCACTCTTTGCGTGAAAAAGTTCCCCCTCCGATTCCAAATGAATTCCCTGTCATTCTATTCCTTGCAGAGTCGTAGAGTCTTGTGTAGGAAGGAACTGCAGATGCTGGTTTAAACCAAAGATAGACCCAAAGAGCTGGAGTAACTCAGCGGGACAGGCAGCATGTCTAGAGGGAAGGGTTGGATGACGTTTCGGGTCGAGACACATCTTCAGACATAGAAACATAGAAAATAGGTGTAGGAGTAGAGGCCATTCGGCCCTTCGAGCCTGCACCGTAATTCAAAGAAACATAGAAATTAGGTACAGGAGTAGGCCATTCGGCCCTTCGAGCCTGCACCGTAATTCAAAGAAACATAGAAATTAGGTACAGGAGTAGAGGCCATTCGGCCCTTCGAGCCTGCACCGCCATTCAATATGATCATGGCTGATCATCCAACTCAGTATCCTGTACCTGCCTTCTCTCCATACCCCCTGATCCCTTTAGCCACAAGGGCCACATCTAACTCCCTCTTAAATATAGCCAATGAACTGTGTGGCCTCAACTACCTTCCGTGGCAGAGAATTCCACAGATTCACCACTCTCTGTGTGAAAAATGTTTTTCTCATCTCAGTCCTAAAAGATTTCCCCCTTATCCTTAAACTGTGTGACCCCTTGTTCTGGACTTCCCCAACATCGGGAACAATCTTCCTGCATCTAGCCTGTCCACAACCCCTTAAGAATTTTGTACGTTTCAATAAGATCCCCCCTCAATCTTCTAAATTCTAACGAGTACAAGCCGAGTCTATCCAGTCTTTCTTCATATGAAAGTCCTGCCATCCCAGGAATCAGTCTGGTGAACCTTCTCTGTACTCCCTCTATGGCAAGAATATCTTTTTCCTCAGATTAGGAGACCAAGCCTGTACGCAATACTCCAGGTGTGGTCTCACCAAGACCCTGTACAACTGCAGTAGAACCTCCCTGCTCCTAGACTCAAATCCTTTTGCGATGAAGAATTTCTTTCCTCAGATTAGGAGACCAAAACTGTACGCAATACTCCAGGTGTGGTCTCACCAAGACCCTGTACAACTGCAGTAGAACCTCCCTGCTCCTAGACTCAAATCCTTTTGCTATGAACTAACATACCATTCGCTTTCTTCACTGCCTGCTGCACCTGCATGCCTACTTTCAATGACTGGTGTACCATGACACCCAGGTCTCGCTGCATCTCTCCTTTTCCTAATCGGACACCATGGAGTGATTGAGGCTCTTTGTCTCGTCTTTGTCTGTCCGCAGGTCGATTGGAAGATGGGACTGTTCGTGCGTGGATGTCCGTTCCTGCTCCGTGTCTCTCGACTGTTCCTGCAGAGGGCTGGGGCCTCCCTTGGTATATACGCTCAGCGTTGCCCGATGATGACCCGTGGCCTAGCGACCTCCATCATCGACCGGCAGCGAGTGAATGAGAAGGAGGCGATGGGGTAAATAGCAACCCCCCCCCCCCCCCTCCTGCTGAATATGTCCCCGGGGGAATAACACCCCACACCACGTACGCACCTCACACCCACCCCCCCCTCTGCCTGCTGAATATCTCCCGGTGTCAGAAACACACACACAAATATACACACACACACACACACACACACACACACACACACACATACAGATACACACACACACACGCACGCACACACACACGCACGCACACACACACACGCACACACATACACACACACACGCACACACACATACACATACACACACACACACACACACACACACACACACGCACGCACACGCACACACACACACGCACGCACACACACACACGCACACACACACACACGCACACACACACACACTCACACATGCGCACACACACACACCACCCACACACACACACACACACACACACCCACACACACACACACACACACACACACACACACACACACACACACACACACACACACACACACACACACACACACACACACACACACACACACACACACACACACACACACACACACACACACACACACGCATACACACACACACACACACACACACACACACACACACACACACACACATACACAGCTACTCTCTCTCTCTCTCGCTCACACTCCTCTCTCTCTCTCTCCTCTCTCTCCTCTCTTCTCTCCCGAACTCTTTCTCTCTCTCTCTCTCTCCCGCCTCTCCCTCTCTCCCTCTTTCTCTCTCCTCTCCCCCTCTCTCTCTCTCTTCCTCCCCCCCCCTCTCTCCCTCTCCCTCTCCCTCTCTCCCTCTCCCTCTCCCTCTCCCTCCACACACATACAGCCAAACACACGCACATACTCACACATATCAGCCAATCTTTCATTGAATGAAAGATGGGCTAAAGAAAGTATCGATGATTAAGGGAACGAGACATTATTTGCTGTGGACTAGGTGACAATGAGATTCACCAAGCCGACTCTAAACCTAGTACAATGACTTGGGCAGGGATAGGACGGAGAGAGAGGGGGTGAAGGGCTCATTTAATTTAGATAAATCAATATTCATACCGTAGACCAAAAAACTCTGGAGTAACTCAGCGGGACAGGGAGCATCTCTGGATAGAAGGAATGGGGTGTGGACTTTGAGGAAAAACATTCTTGCTGTTGAGGGAGTGCATCCTAGGTTCATTCCCGGGATGGTGGGACTGACATAAGTTGTACAAATGGGTCGATTGGGCTTGTATTCACTGGAATTTAGAAGGATGAAAGGGCATCTTGTTGAAACATATATAATTCTGAAAGTCTTCAGTCTGAAGAAGGGTTTCGGCCCGAAACGTTGCCTATTTCCTTCGCTCCATAGATGCTGCTGCACCCGCTGAGTTTCTCCAGCATTTTTGTCTACCTTCGATTTTCCAGCATCTGCAGTTCCTTCTTAATAGGACGTACATGGTAAATGGTAGGGAATTGAAGAATACAGTTGAACAGAGGGATCTGGGAATAACCGTGCATAGTTCCTTGAAGGTGGAATCTCATATAGATAGCGTGGTAAAGAAAGCTTTTGGTATGCTGGCCTTTATAAATCAGAGCATTGAGTATAGAAGCTGGGATGTAATGTTAAAATTGTACAAGGCATTGGTGAGACCAAATCTGGAGTATGGTGTACAATTTTGGTCGCCCAATTATAGGAAGGCTGTCAACAAAATAGAGAGAGTACAGAGGAGATTTACTAGAATGTTGCCTGGGTTTCGACAACTAAGTTACAGAGATAGGTTGAATAAGTTAGGTCTTTATTCTCTGGAGCGCAGAAGGTTAAGGGGGGACTTGATAGAGGTCTTTAAAATGATGAGAGGGATAGACAGAGTTGACGTGGACAAGCTTTTCCCTTTGAGAATAGGGAAGATTCAAACAAGAGGACATGACTTCAGAATTAAGGGACAGAAGTTTAGGGGTAATATGAAGGGGAACTTCTTTACTCAGAGAGTGGTAGCGGTGTGGAATGAGCTTCCAGTGGAAGTGGTGGAGGCAGGTTCGTTGGTATCATTTAAAAATAAATTGGATAGGCATATGGATGAGAAGGGAATGGAGGGTTATGGTATGAGTGCAGGCAGGTGGGACTAAGGGAAAAAAAGTTGTTCGGCACGGACTTGTAGGGCCGAGATGGCCTGTTTCTGTGCTCTAATTGTTATATGGTTATATGGTGAAACACAATTCTTAACGGATTGGACAGGCTAGGTGCAGGAAAAAAGTTGGGGGAATCCAAAACCAGGGGTCACACAGTTTAAGAATAAAGGGTAGGCCATTTAGGACTGAGTCGAAGAAAACATTTTTCACCCAGAGAGTTGTGAATCTGTGGAATTCTCTGCCACAGAAGGTAGTGGAGGCCAATTCCCTGGATGTTTTCAGAAGAGAGTTAGATTTAGTTCTTACGGCAAACGGGATCAAGGGATATGGGGGAAAAAGCAGGATTTACTGATCAGAATTACTGATTTAGGATGATCAGCCATGATCATATTGAATGGCGAATGGTGCTGGCTCGAAGGGCCGAATGGCCTCTACTCCTGCACCTATTGTATATGTTTCGGGAGCGTCTCTTCAGTTTAAACCATCATCTGCAGTTCTTCCCTCCACCGTTTGCCTGCCCCACTGTGGAAACTCTGAATTCTTGCCATAGAGGGGGTACAGAGAAGGTTCACCAGACTGATTCCTGGGATGGCAGGACTTTATCATATGAAGAAAGACTGGATAGACTCGGCTTGTACTCACTAGAATTTAGAAGATTGAGGGGGGGATCTTATAGAAACGTACAAAATTCTTAAGGGGTTGGACAGGCTAGATGCAGGAAGATTGTTCCCGATGTTGGGGAAGTCCAGGACAAGGGGCCACACACACACAGTTCAAGGATAAGGGGGAAATCTTTTAGGATCGAGATGAGAAAAACATTTTTTTTTCACACACAGCGAGTGGTGAATCTGTGGAATTCTCTGCCACAGAAGGTAGTTGAGGCCACACAGTTCATTGGCTATATTTAAGAGGGAGTTAGATGTGGCCCTTGTGGCTAAAGGGAGCAGGGGGTATGGAGAGAAGGCAGGTACATGATACTGAGTTGGATGATCAGCCATGATCATATTGAATGGCAGTGCAGGCTCGAAGGGCCGAATGGCCTCTACTCCTGCACCTATTTTCTATGTTTCTATGTTTCTATATTTAAGAGGGAGTTAGATGTGGCCCTTGTGGCTAAGAGGAGCAGTGGGTATGGAGAGAAGGCAGGGATGGGATACTGAGTTGGATGATCAGCCATGATCATCTTGAATGGCGGTGCAGGCTCAAAGGGCCGAATGGCCTCTACTCCTGCACCTATTATCTATGTTTCTATGTTTCTATATTTAAGAGGGAGTTAGATGTGGCCCTTGTGACTAAAGGGAGCAGTGGGTATGGAGAGAAGGCAGGGATGGGATACTGAGTTGGATGATCAGCTATGATGGCAGTGCAGGCTCGAAGGGCCGAATGGCCTCTACTCCTGCACCTATTGTCTATGTTTCTATATTTAAGAGGGAGTTAGATGTGGCCCTTGTGGCTAAGAGGAGCAGGTGGTATGGAGAGAAGGCAGGTACGGGATACTGAGTTGGATGATCATATTGAATGGCGAATGGTGCAGGCTCGAAGGGCCGAATGGCCTCTACTCCTGCAGCTATTTTCTATGTTTCTATACCGCTGGGTTGTGAGCTACCCAGGTGCTGTTCCTCCAATACACGTTTGGCCTCACTTGGTTTTATTTTGTGTGTGTGTAGGTGCTGGTGTTTTTCCGTCTGCTCTGTTGACCTCCGCCAAGACGATGGTGCAAGCAAACGTTCAAGATATGGACAACGCAAAACCAGTCCGGATTGCGAACTGTCCCTTTGTGGAGCTGGAGGTGCAACTGGGTACGAGCCGAGTGATCCGCAAAGCGAGCCTGGCCTCGCAAGAGGATGTCGCAGGTAACGGTGAGGTCAATGACTCTCCCTGTAGGTATGTTGCAAAACCTACCTGAATCATCGTTGAGAATCTGCCACAGCCCGTGTGTGTGATTTTGGCGCTGTTTAGAGGGGGCGGGTTTAAAACACGATTTTTACTATGCTGTTGCAATCGAAAATGTTCAGCCTAGTAAATCATTAACGAAAAATCGCTGAAAGACCCCGTCGCAAAAGGTATTATTAGTTTTTATGGCCTTGTATAATAGTTATAGTAGTTTAAAAATCACTCAGGACAAATCAGGAGGCAGGACAAATCAAAATAGGACGTACATGGTAAATGGTAGGGAATTGAAGAATACAGTTGAACAGAGGGATCTGGGGATAACCGTGCATAGTTCCTTGAAGGTGGAATCTCATATAGATAGGGTGGTAAAGAAAGCTTTTGGTATGCTAGCCTTTATAAATCAGAGCATTGAGTATAGAAGCTGGGATGTAATGTTAAAATTGTACAAGGCATTGGTGAGACCAAATCTGGAGTATGGTGTACAATTTTGGTCGCCCAATTATAGGAAGGATGTCAACAAAATAGAGAGAGTACAGAGGAGATTTTTTAGAATGTTGCCTGGGTTTCAACAACTAAGTTACAGAGATAGGTTGAATAAGTTAGGTCTTTATTCTCTGGAGCGCAGAAGGTTAAGGGGGGACTTGATAGAGGTCTTTAAAATGATGAGAGGGATAGACAGAGTTGACGTGGACAAGCTTTTCCCTTTGAGAATAGGGAAGATTCAAACAAGAGGACATGACTTCAGAATTAAGGGACAGAAGTTTAGGGGTAATATGAGGGGGAACTTCTTTACTCAGAGAGTGGTAGCGGTGTGGAATGAGCTTCCAGTGGAAGTGGGAAGGCAGGTTCGTTGGTATCATTTAAAAATAAATTGGATAGGCATATGGATGAGAAGGGAATGGAGGGTTATGGTATGAGTGCAGGCAGGTGGGACTAAGGGGAAAAAAAATTTGTTCGGCACGGACTTGTAGGGCCGAGATGGCCTGTTTCCGTGCTGTAATTGTTATATGGTTAAGAACCCTGTATATAAAGTTTTCTATAGCGAGTAGTTCATTTTGGGCTCTTTATATCCCGCAGTATTTTTCTGGGCATTTGAGGCACAAGTCCAACGCAATGTGAACGTTCTAAACCAGCGCGTTCACAGGAACCCACTAGAAAGCTGATTTAAATTGACTTTAATTTACAGCAATTGAACACTAAATTCCTTCCATTTGGCCAATAAATTAATGTAAATGAGATTTAAAAATCATGTTTTATTGTGAATTATTTGTGAATATTATTTGGACACTTAGGCTATTTAAAAATGTTAATCATTTCTTAAGAAATGGATAGATGTTTAGATCTAGTAATTGAAGTTTGAAATTAGCTACAATTGGGTAACTAACTAATTATATGCTTTAATTTCAGGTCATCCAAGTAAGATTATTTTATATTTGTTTCAGAATGGTTCAATCTGTGATAACTGAAAATTTCATTCAGTTCTCTTAATATTTAAGAAGGTTATGGGCTTTTGACTGTCCACGATCACAGCTTTTTTGTTATGTCCATAGAAAATCAATAGGGAACAAGATGCTAATTTCCGAGTATGAAAATGGCCATAACTTTTTTATTACTTGAGATATGAAAGTGAATTAGGTGTCAAATTAAACTTATTGTTATGCTTTATCTGATGGGATAAATTGCAGACTTGAGTTTTTAAATCTCAAAATTTTGTGACATTTGTAGTACAACTCACTGTCACACAAATGTCTAATATTAATCTAATCCAGGTTGGATTGGCTATGTTAATCAAATAGATGTCTGAGTGTCTTTGATTTTTTAAATCTCAAAATGTTGTAACATTGCTACTTCCTGTGGCCATAAGGTCATTACTGTCATAGAGGGAGTACAGAGAAGGTTCACCAGACTGATTCCTGGGATGGCAGGACTTTCATCATAGCAAGAGGATTTGAGTATAGGAGCAGGGAGGTTCTACTGCAGTTGTACAGGGTCTTGGTGAGACCACACCTGGAGTATTGCGTGCAGTTTTGGTCTCCAAATCTGAGGAAAGACATTCTTGCCATAGAGGGAGTACAGAGAAGGTTCACCAGACTGATTCCTGGGATGTCAGGACTTTCATATGAAGAAAGACTGGATAGACTTGGCTTGTACTCGCTAGAATTTAGAAGATTGAGGGGGGATCTTATAGAAACTTACAAAATTCTTAAGGGGTTGTGGACAGGCTAGATGCAGGAAGATTGTTCCCGATGTTGGGGAAGTCCAGGACAAGGGGCCACACACACACACACAGTTTAAGGATAAGGGGGAATCTTTTAGGACCGAGATGAGAAAGATATTTTTCACACACAGAGAGTGGAATTCTCTGCCACATCAGAATTCTCCCTGTCAAAGCGTGCGCAAAACACATTGGGCGTCAGGGAGTGAGATTTCGCCGATATTCTGGTTTTGCCTTGTAGGAGGTGATTGCATTCAGGCCCCGCCACAGCTGCCGAGCTCATCCTCATCCTCCAGCTTGGAGCAGAAGTCCCGTGGGGCCTTATCTGATGGCCTTAGGTCGTATCTTGACTTCATGTAGGTCACTGTATCATCGGACGTGAATGCCCAGTGTCTGGTCTTCAGGAGAGTGTGGATCTCAAGGTTCATCCAAGGTTTACGACAAGGGAGGTTCTACTGCAGTTGTACAGGGTCTTGGTGAGACCACACCTGGAGTATTGCATACAGTTTTGGTCCCCTAATCTGAGGAAAGACATTCTTGCCGTAGAGGATTTGAGTATAGGAGCAGGGAGGTTCTACTGCAGTTGTACAGGGTCTTGGTGAGACCACACCTGGAGTATTGCGTACAGTTTTGGTCCCCTAATCTGAGGAAAGACATTCTTGCCGTAGAAGGATTTGAGTATAGGAGCAGAGAGGTTCTACTGCAGTTGTACAGGGTCTTGGTGAGACCACACCTGGAGTATTGCGTACAGTTTTGGTCTCCAAATCTGAGGAAAGACATTCTTGCCAAAGAGGATTTGAGTATCGGAACAGGGAGGTTCTACTGCAGTTGTACAGGGTCTTGGTGAGACCACACCTGGAGTATTGCATACAGTTTTGGTCTCCAAATCTGAGGAAGGACATTATTGCCATAGAGGGAGTGCAGAGAAGGTTCACCAGACTGATTCCTGGGATGTCAGGACTGTCTTATGAAGAAAGACTGGATAGACTTGGTTTATACTCTCTAGAATTTAGGAGATTGAGGGGGGGATCTTATAGAAACTTACAAAATTCTTAAGGGGTTGGACAGGCTAGATGCAGGAAGATTGTTCCCGATGTTGGGGAAGTCCAGGACAAGGGGTCACAGCTTAAGGATAAGGGGGAAATCCTTTAAAACCGAGATGAGAAGAACATTTTTCACACAGAGAGTGGTGAATCTCTGGAACTCTCTGCTGCAGAGGGTAGTCGAGGCCACAGTTCATTGGCTATATTTAAGAGGGAGTTAGATGTGGCCCTTGTGGCTAAGGGGATCAGGGGGTATGGAGAGAAGGCAGGTACGGGATACTGAGTTGGATGATCAGCCATGATCATATTGAATGGCGAATGGTGCAGGCTCGAAGGGCCGAATGGCCTCTACTCCTGCACCTATTGTCTATGTTTCTATGTTTACTCTTTACGCAGAGAGTGGTAGCGGTGTGGAATGAGTTTCCAGTGGAAGTGGTGGAGGCAGGTTCATTGGTATCATTTAAAAATAAATTGGATAGGCATATGGATGGGAAGGGAATGGAGGGTTATGGTATGAGTGCAGGCAGGTGGGACTAAAGGGAAAAAAGTTGTGTCGGCACGGACTTGTAGGGCCGAGATGGCCTGTTTCCGTGCTGTAATTGTTATATGGTTATATGGTTACTGATCGGGAAACACTCAGAAGGATTTTGTCGGGATGAAGTGCTCCATACGTTTCTTTATGAAGTCTGTAACGACTCGTTCAAGTCCGTTGCCGATGTCTTGAATATTGCCCAGTCTACAGACTCCAAACAGTCCTGGAGTCGTTCCTCTGCCCCTGACCAGCTCTGTACAGTCCTCACCTCTGGGGACAGGAAGAAACAGCACCACAGTATGGTCGGATTTACCCAAGTGGGGGCGAAGGTATAGAACGAGGGGGCGAGAATCTCTGGAATTTCTCTGCACAGTTCCCTGAAGGTGGAATCTCATGTAGATAGGGTGGTAAAGAAAGCTTTTGGTGTGCTGGCCTTTATAAATCAGAGCATTGAGTATAGAAGTTGGGATGTAATGTTAAAATTGTACAAGGCATTGGTGAGGCCAAAGAATGGGCTGAAAGATGGCAGATGGAGTTTAATGCTGATAAATGTGAGGTGCTACATCTTGGCAGGACAAATCAAAATAGGACGTACATGGTAAATGGTAGGGAATTGAAGAATACAGTTGAACAGAGGGATCTGGGAATAACTGTGCACAGTTCCTTGAAGGTGGAATCTCATATAGATAGGGTGGTAAAGAAAGCTTTTGGTGTGCTAGCCTTTATAAATCAGAGCATTGAGTATAGAAGCTGGGATGTAATGTTAAAATTGTACAAGGCATTGGTGAGACCAATTCTGGAGTATGGTGTACAATTTTTGGTCGCCCAATTATAGGAAGGATGTCAACAAAATAGAGAGAGTACAGAGGAGATTTACTAGAATGTTGCCTGGGTTTCAGCAACTAAGTTACAGAGAAAGGTTTGAACAAGTTAGGGCTTTATTCTTCGGAGCACAGAAGGCTAAGGGGGGACGTGATAGAGGTCTTTACTATGATGAGAAGGATAGACAGAGTTGACGTGGATAAGCTTTTCCCACGGAGAGTAGGGAAGATTCAAACAAGTGGACATGACATGAGAATTAAGGGACTGAAGTTTAGGGGTAACATGAGGGGGAACTTCTTTACTCAGAGAGTGGTAGCGGTGTGGAATGAGCTTCCGGTGGAAGTGGTGGAGGCAGGTTCGTTGGTATCATTTAAAAATAAATTGGATAGGCATATGGATGAGAAGGGAATGGAGGGTTATGGTCTGAGTGCAGGCAGGTGGGACTAAGGGGAAAAAAGTTGTGTCGGCACGGACTTGTAGGGTCGAGATGGCCTGTTTCCGTGCTGTAATTGTTATATGGTTATATGGTTAAACACAATTCTTAACGGATTGGACAGGCTAAAAATAAATTGGATAGTTATATGGACGGGAAGGGAATGGAGGGTTATGGTCTGAGCGCAGGTAGATGGGACTAGGGGAGATTATGTGTTCGGCACGGACTAGAAGGGTCGAGATGGCCTGTTTCCGTGCTGTAATTGTTATATGGTTATATTCGATGTGATTGACACTTTGTTATATAGGCCCCAATTCACCCACGCCCAACAAGATGCCTACCTGAGCTAGTTCCACCTGCCGGCGTGCGTTTGGCCCAGTTCCTGACAAACCTGTTCCTGTTCCAAGTGCGTTTTAGATGTTGTTGTGGTTCCTGCCTCAAGTACCTCCGCTGGCAGCTCGTGTACCTGTCCCCACCACCTTTGTTCCCTATAGATCTCCGCTAACCCCCCCCCTCCCCCCGTTTATCTATGTGAGTCAGAGTGAGTTGGACCAGGCGGTGGTTTTTCACCATCTTTCCACTGATTCGCCCTCCGTTTTCCAGAACGTCCCTCGAGTCCAGGAACCTTTGTCTGGCAGCCCAGTCCACATGGACAGGTCGGGGACGGTGTGGCTGGCCCCAACAACAGTCTGGCTGTGACACACTTCCTCAGGGACAACATCGACACAGGTGCGGGAGTGTGTGTGTGTGTGTGTGTATATGTGTGTGTGTGTGTGTGTGTGTGTGTGTGTGTGTGTGTGTGTGTGTGTGTGTGTGTGTGTGTGTGTGTGTGTGTCTGTCTGTGTGTGTGTGTGTGTGTGTGTGTGTGTGTGTGTGTGTGTGTGTGTGTGTGTGTGTGTGTGTGTGTGTGTGTGTGTGTGTGTATGTGTCTGTGTGTGTATGTGTATATATGTGTGTGTGTGTGTGTGTGTGTGTGTGTGTGTGTGTGTGTATGTGTGTGTGTGTGTGTATGTGTGTGTATATGTGTGTGTGTGTGTGTGTGTGTGTGTGTGTGTGTGTGTGTGTGTGTGTGTGTGTGTGTGTGTGTGTGTGTGTGTGTGTGTGTGTGTGTGTGTGTGTCTGTGTGTGTGTGTGTGTGTGTGTGTGTATGTGTGTGTGTGTGTGTGTGTGTGTGTGTGTGTGTGTGTGTGTGTGTGTGTCTGTGTGTGTGTGTCTCTGTGTGTGTGTGTGTGTATGTGTGTGTGTGTGTGTGTGTGTGTGTGTGTGTGTGTGTGTGTGTGTGTATATATATATGTGTGTGTGTGTGTGTATATGTGTGTGTGCATGTGTGTGTGTATGTACGCGTGTGTGTATGTGTGTGTGTGTGTGTATATGTGTGTGTGTGTGTATGTGTGTGTATATGTGTGTATGTGTGTGTGTGTGTGTGTGTGTGTGTATGTGTGTGTGTGTGTGTGTGCGTGTATATGTATGTATGTGTGTATGTGTGTGTGTGTGTATATGTGTGTGTGCGTGCGTTCCTGATGTTGGGGAAGTCCAGGCCAAGGGGCCACACACAGTTTAAGGATAATGGGGAAATCTTTTAGGACCGAGATGAGAAAAACATTTTCACCACTAATTTCCACCCGGCACTGAAATACACCTGGACCATCTCCGACACTTCCCTACAATTCCTTGACCTCACTATCTCCATTGCAGGTGATAGACTTCTAACCGACATACACTATAAACCCACTGACTCCCATGGCTATCTGGACTACACTTCTTCCCACCCTGCTTCCTGTAAGGACTCCATCCCCTACTCCCAATTCCTCCGTCTACGCCGTATCTGCTCCACGGATGAGGCGTTCCACACCAGGACATCTGAAATGTCCTCACTATTCAGGGAACGGGGGTTCCCCTCCTCCACCATAAATGAGGCTCGCACCAGGGTCTCTTCCATACCCCGCAACACTGCTCTCTCTCCCCATCCCCGCACTCGCAACAAGGGCCGAGTCCCCCTAGTCCTCACCTTTCACCCCACCAGCCATCACATACAAAAAGTAATCCTCCGTCAGTTTCGCCACCTCCAACGTGACCCCACCACTCGCCACATCTTCCCATCTCCCCCCATATCTGCCTTCCGCAAAGACCGCTCCCTCCATAACTCCCTTGTCAATTCTTCCCTTCCCTCTCGGTCCACCCCCTCCCCGGGCACTTTCCCTTGCGGCCGCAGCAGATGCAACACTTGTCCCTTTACCTCCCCCCTCAACTACTTTCAGGGACCCAAGCAATCGTTCCAGGTGCGACAGAGGTTTACCTGCATCTCTTCCAACCTCATCTATTGCGTCCGCTGCTCTAGATGTCAGCAGATCTATATCGGTGAGACCAAGCGGAGGTTGGGCGATCGTTTCGCCGAACACCTCCGCTCGGTCCGCAATAACCAAGCTGACCTCCCGGTGGCTCAGCACTTCAACTCCCCCTCCCACTCCGCCTCTGACCTCTCTGTCCTGGGTCTCCTCCATGGCCACAGCGAGCAGCACCGGAAATTGGAGGAACAGCACCTCATATTCCGTTTGGGGAGTCTGCACCCCGGGGGCATGAACATCGACTTCTCCCAATTCTGTTAGCCCTTGCTGTCTCCTCCCCTTCCTCAGCTCCCCTGCTGTCTCCTCCCACCCTCCAGCCTTCCGGCTACTCCTCCTTTTCCCTTTCTTGTCCCCACCCACCCCCACCCCTGATCAGTCTGAAGAAGGGTTTCGGGCCGAAACGTTGCCTATTTCCTTCGCTCCATAGATGCTGCTGCACCCGCTGAGTTTCTCCAGCTTTTCTGTGTAACCTTCAATATGATCATGGCTGATCATCCAACTCAGTATCCCATCCCTGCCTTCTCTCCATACCCCCTGATCCCTTTAGCCACAAGGGCCACATCTAACTCCCTCTTAAATATAGCCAATGAACTGTGTGGCCTCAACTACCTTCTGTGGCAGAGAATTCCACAGATTCACCACTCTCTGTGTGGAAAATGTTTTTCTCATCTCGGTCCTAAAAGATTTCCCTCTTATCCTTAAACTGTGCCTCTGGGTGGATGTACGTGTGGGCTCCATGGACTGGATGGGCCGAAGAGCCTGTTTCCCTGCTGTTCGACTATGACTAATCCGGAGGTATTCACTCAATGGTAATTTAACCCCTCCCACCTCTCTATCTCCCCCTCTCTCTATCTCCCTCTGTCTCTCTCCCTCACTCTCTCTCTATCCCTCTCTCTCTCTATCCTTCCCTCTCTCCCTCTCTCTCCCCCTTCCTTTCCCTCTCTTCTTTCCCCTCTCCCTCTCTCTCTATCCCCCTCTCTCTCCCTCCCTCTCCCTCTCTCTATCTCCCTCTCCCTCTCTCTCTCTCTCCCTTTCCTCTCTCCCTATCCCTCCCTCTCCCTCGCTCCCTCTCACTCTCCCTCTCTCCATTCCTCTCCCTCCCTCTCTCTCTATCCCTCCTTTCCTCTCCCTCTCTCCCTTCCTCTCTATCTCCCTCTCCCTCTATCCTTTCCTCTCTCTCCCTATCCCTCCCTCTCCCTCGCTCCCTTCTCATTCTCCCTCTCTCCCTTCTCACTTTCCCTCTCTCTCTCCCTCTATCCCTTTCTCCCTCCCTCTCCCTCTCTCTATCTCCCTCTCCCTCTCTCCCTCTCTCTCTGTCTCTTCAATTTTCAATTTTCAAACGTGATTGGCATGATAAAAAACATTGTTATATTGCCAAAGTATCCCTCTCTATCTCTCTCCCTCTCTCTCCTTCTCTCTCCCTCCTTCTTTCTATCTCCCTCTCTCCCTCTCCCTCTCTCTCCCTCTATCTCTCTCTCTCCCTCTCCCTCTCTCTATCTCTCTATCCCTCTACCTCTCCCCTTTCCTCTCTCTCTCCCTCTCCCCTTTCCTCTCTCTCTCTCCCTCTCCATCCCTCTATCTCCCTCTCCCTATCCCTCCCACTCTCTCTCTCTCTCTCTCTCCCCCTCTCACTTTCCCTCTCTCCCTTCCTCTCCCTCTCTCACTTTCCCCCCCTCTCTCCCTCTCTCTCTATCCCTCCACTACCCCCCTTCCACTTCATGTTCCTCCAGCAACCAACTTTGATTACGACAGCTTCTTTGAGCGTAAGATTGAGGATAAGAAGAATGACCACACATACCGTGTGTTTAACACCGTGAACCGCAAGGCGGATGAATACCCGCTGGCAGAACACTACCCCGGGTCGCTGGAGGGGAAGGCAGCTGATGTGTCGGTGTGGTGCAGCAACGACTATCTCGGAATGAGCAGTCATCCCCATGTACTCAACGCCATCGTGTAAGTGCGCAGAGTAACACGCACACACATAGATGGACATGTAGAAGGTACACAAAATTGCTGGAGAAACTCAGCGGGTGCAGCAGCATCTGTGCAGCGAAGGAAATAGGCGACGCTCTCACTCCCTCTCTCCCTTCCACCCCCTCTCTCTCTCCTTCCCTCTCTCCCTCCCTCTCCCTCTCTCCCTTCCTCTCTCTCTCTCGCTCTCTCTCGCCCTCCCTCTCCCTCTCTCCTTTCCTCTCTATCTTCTCTCTCCCTCTTTCCCTCCCTCTCCCTCTCCTTCCCTCTCCGCCCTCCCTCCCTCTCTCTCCTCTCCCTCCCTCTCTCTCTATCCCTCCCTCTCTCTCCCTCCCCCTCTCTCCCTCCCTCTCCCTCTCTCCCTTCCTCTCTCTCTCTCTCTCTCTCTCTCTCTCTCTCTCTCTCTCTCGCCCCTCCCTCTCTCTCTCTATCTTCCTCTCCCTCTTTCCCTCTCCCTCTCTCCTTCCCTCTCTCTCTCTGTCAATCCCTCCCTCTCCCTCTCTCCCGCCCTCCCTCTCGCTCTATCCCTCCCTCCCTTGGATGATCAGCCATGATCATATTAAATGGCGGTGCAGGCTCGAAGGGCCGAATGGCCTACTCCTGCACCTAATTTCTATGTTCTATGTTTCTATGTTTCACCCTCTCTCCCTCCCTTCTTCAGACTGAGAAGGAAGGAAAAAAGGAGGAGGAGACAGCTAGAGGGTTAAGGAAGGGGAGGAGACAGCAAGGGCTAGCAAAATTGGGAGAATTCAACGTTCATGCCATCCGGACGCAAGCAGCCCAGGCGGAATATGAGGTGCTGTTCCTCCAATTTCCGGTGTTGCTCGCTCTGGCCATGGAGGAGACCCAGGACAGAGAGGTCGGATTGGGAATGGGAGGGGGAGTTGAAGTGCTGAGCCACCGGGAGGTCAGCTTGGTTATTGCGGACTGTGAGCGGAGGTGTTCGGCAAAACGATCGCCCAACCTCCGCTTAGTCTCCCCGATGTAGATCAGCTGACATCTAGAGCAGCGGATGCAGTAGATGAGGTTGGAGGAGATACAGGTAAACCTCTGTCGCACCTGGAACGACTGCTTGGGTCCTTGAATGGAGTCGAGGGGGGAGGTGAAGGGACAGGTGTTGCATTTCTTGCGGTTGCAACGGAAAGTGCCCGGGGAGGGGGTGGTACGGGAGGGAAGGGAAGAATTGACAAGGGAGTTGCGGAGGGAGCGGTCTTTGCGGAAGGCAGACATGGGGGGGAGATGGGAAGATGTGGTGAGTGGTGGGGTCACATTAGAGGTGGCAAAACTGACGGAGGATTATGTGTTGTATTTGCCGGCTGGTGGGGTGAAAGGTGAGGACTAGGGGGACTCTGCCCTTGTTGCGAGTGGGGGGATGGGGAGAGAGAGCAGTGTTGCGGGGTATGGATGAGACCCTGGTGCGAGCCTCATCTATGGTGACATATAGAGATTGACGCATGGTGTATGCACACAGCGAATATCCTCTTGCGTAAATTTGGTGCATGTGCAGATGTGGTGAAGATGTCGCTATTTCGAGCATACTGCACACCACTCTACACTGCGCACCTGTGGTCAAATTATGGAAAGGCAAGTTTGCAGAGACATATAACGGTGACATGAAAACACTGCTCAGGAACCCTAGATGGTAAAAAATCTCTGTGTAAAAAAGAGAGGGAGGGAGAGAGAGGGAGAGGAAAAAGAGGGAGAGTGAGGGAGAGACAGAGAGAGAGAGGGAGGACGGGAGAGAGAGGGATTGACAGAGAGAGAGAGGGAGAGAGGGAGAGGAGAGAGGGAGAGGGAGGGAGAGAGAGAGGGGGAGGGAGAGAGGGGAAGGGAGAGCGAGAGGGAGAGGGGAGAGAGGGGGGAGAGAGAAGGGAGAGGAGAGGGAGAGAGAGCGGGGTAGAGAGTGAGGGAGGGAGGGATAGAGAGAGAGAGTGGGATGGAAAGAGAGAGAGGGAGAGAGAGGGCGAGAGAGGGAAGGAGAGAGAGAGAGGAAGGGAGAGAGAAGAGAGGGAGAAGGGAAGAGAGGGAGAGAGAGAAGGGGAGGGAGAGGGAGGGAAAGATAGAGAGAGAGAGAGGGAGAGAGGGAGATATATATATATAGAGAGAGGGAGGGAAAGAGGGAGGGAGAGAGAGGAAGAGAGACAAGAGAAAAGAGAGAGACATAGAGAGAGAGGGGGGAGGGAGGACAGAGAGAGGAGGGAGAGGGAGAGAGGGAGAGAGAGGGGGGGGAGAGAGGGAGGGAGAGAAGGGAGAGGGAGGGAGAGAGAGAGGAGAGGAGAGGGAGAGAGAGAGAGAGGGAGATAGAGAGGGAGAGAGAAGAGGGAGAGGAGAGGGAGAGGAGGTAGGGTGATAGAGAGAGAGAGAGGGATAGAGAGAGAGGGGGGAAAGGAGAGAGGAGAGAGGGAGGGCGAGAGGAGAGAGAGAGAGGGATAGAGAGAGAGGAAGGGAGAGAGGTAGAGGTGAAAGAAGAGAGGGAGAGGAAAGGGGAGTGAGAGGGAAGGAGAGAGGTAGAGGGGAAAGAAGAGAGGGAGAGGAAAGGGGAGTGAGAGGGAGAGAGGGAAGGATAGAGAGAGAGAGGGATAGAGAGAGAGAGTGGAGAGAGAGGGAAAGAGGGAGGCCGAGAGGGAGAGAGGGAGAGGGAGATAGAGAGAGAGAGATAGAGAGGTGGGAGGGGTTAAATTACCATTGAGTGAATACCTCCGGATTAGTCATAGTCGTACAGCAGGGAAACAGGCTCTTTGGCCCAGCCAGTCCATGGAGCCCACACGTACATCCACCCAGAGGCACAGTTTAAGGATAAGAGGGAAATCTTTTAGGACCATATAACTATATAACAATTACAGCACGGAAACAGGCCATCTCGGCCCTACAAGTCCGTGCCTAACAACATTTTTTTTCCCTTAGTCCCACCTGCCTGCACTCATACCATAACCCTCCATTCCCTTCTCATCCATATGCCTATCCAATTTATTTTTAAATGATACCAATGAACCTGCCTCCACCACTTCCACTGGAAGCTCATTCCACACCGCTACCACTCTCTGAGTAAAGTTCCCCCTCATGTTACCCCTAAGCTCCTGTCCCTTAATTCGGAAGTCATGTCCTCTTGTTGAATCTTCCCTATTCTCAAAGGGAAAAGCTTGTCCACATCAACTCTGTCTATCCCTCTCATCTTTTTAAAGACCTCTATCAGGTCCCCCCTTAACCTTCTGCGCTCCAGAGAATAAAGACCTAACTTATTCAACCTATCTCAGTAACTTAGTTGCTGAAACCCAGGCAACATTCTAGTAAATCTCCTCTGTACTCTCTCTATTTTGTTGACATCCTTCCTATAATTGGGCGACCAAAATTGTACACCATACTCCAGATTTGGTCTCACCAATGCCTTGTACAATTTTAACATTACATCCCAGCTTCTATACTCAATGCCCTGATTTATAAAGGCTAGCATACCAAAAGCTTTCTTTACCACCCTATCTCTATTTTGTTGACTGTGGGACATTTTTTTCACACACAGAGAGTGGTGAATCTGTGGAATTCTCTGCCACAGAGGGTAGTCGAGGCCACACAGTTCATTGGCTATATTTAAGAGGGAGTTAGATGTGGCCCTTGTGGCTAAAGGGATCAGGGGGTATGGAGAGAAGGCAGGTACGGGATACTGAGTTGGATGATCAGCCATGATCATATTGAATGGCGAATGGTGCAGGCTGGAAGGGCCGAATGGCCTCTACTCCTGCACCTGTTGTCTATGTTTCTCTGTCTCCTGCCTGCTGTAACTATAGCCGGTGATTGGCCCCGCAGGGAGACGGTACAGAGGCACGGAGCCGGGGCAGGGGGCACCCGCAACATCTCGGGGACCAGCAAGTTCCACGTGGAGCTGGGAGAGGGAACTGGCCGGCACAGCAAGGATGCACACTCCTCTCTCAAGGCTTTGTGGCAAAAACGATCGAACATAGCCTCCTCATGGAGAACCTTCCTGCTTTTGCAGAGACGGGGGACCCTCTTCACCCTGGCTAGAATGGAGGGGGGAGGGGGAGGACGGTGGGGAGGGGCGGGAGGGAGAGGGAGGGGGGGGAGGGTGAGGGGGAGGGGTGGGGAGGGGTGGGGGGGGAGAATGAGAGGAGGGGTGGGGTGGGGAGGGGGGAGAGAGAATGAGGGTGGGGGGGGGGGGGGGAGAGAATGAGATTGAGGTGAGGAGGGGAGGAGAGGGAGGGAGGGAGAATGAGATTGATGGGGAGGGGGGGAGAGAGAGAGAGAAATGAGGGTGGGGTGGGGGGGGGGAGAGGAATGATAAAAGGGGGGGGGGAGGGGGGAGAGGGGGAGAGGGAATGAGGAGGGAGAGGGGGGAGAGGGAGAGGTGAAGATGATGGGGGGGGGGTGGGGGGGGAAGGAGGGAGCGAGGGGGGGAGGGGGAGGGAGAGAGGGAGTGGATGAGGTTGGGGGGAGGGGTGACTGGGAGGGGAGAGAGAGAGAGGGGGAGAGGGAGGGGGAGGGGAGGAGGGGGAGGGAGGAGACTGGGGGTGAGGTTGGGGAGGGGGGGGAGAGGGGATGGGAGAGGAGAGGAGGAGGAGGGAGGGGGAAAGGGGGGGGGAGGGGGGGGGGGAGAGGGGGGGGGGGAGGGGGGGAGAGAGGGGGGGAGGGAGGGAGGGAAGGAGAAAGGGAGGGAGAGGGAGGGAGAGAAGAGAGGGAGGGAGAGGGAGGGGGACGGAGGTGAGGGGAGGGGGAGAGGGAGGGGGAAGAGGGGGAGGGAGGGGGGAGAGGTGGGGGGGGGGGGGGGAGGTGGAATCAGGAGGGGGAGGGAGAGGAGAGGGAGAGAGAATGAGGGGGGGGGTTGGGGGGAGAGGGGAGAGAGAGGATGACGAATGTTGGGGTGGGGGGGGAGGGGAGGGAGAGAAGAATGGGGGGGGGGGGGGGAGGGGAGGGGGGGGGGGAGGGAGAGAGGAATGAGATTAGGGGAAAGGGGGGGAGGAGGGGGAGAGAGGAGAGGATGAGGGGAGGGAGGGAGGGGGAGGGGGGTGGGGGGGGGGGGGGGGGGAGGGGGAGAGGGAGGGAGGAGAGAGATGAGGATTGGGTTGGGGGGGGGGGAGGAGAGAGAGAAGGGGGGTGGGGGTGGGAGGGAGGGGGGGGAGAGAGAATGAGGATTGGGGTGGGGAGGGGGGAGAGGGGGAGAGGGGGGGGAGGGGAGAGGGAGGGAGGGGGGAGAGAGGAATGAGGTTGGGGGGGAGGGAGGAGGGGGAGGGGGAGGGGAGGGAGAGAGAATGAGATTGGGGTGGGGGGGGGAGGGAAGGAGAGAGAAGAGAGGGTTGAGGTGGGTGGAGGGGGAGAGGGAATGAGGTTGGGGGAGGGGGGAAAAGGAGGTTGGGATCTGGGGAGCGGGAGAGAGAATGAGGTTGAGGTGGGGAGGGAGGAAGAGAGAGAGAATGAGATTGAGGGGTGGGGAGGGGGGGGGGGAGTGGGAAGGAGAGAGAATGAGGGGGGGGGGGAAGGGGGGAGGGAAGGAGGGAGAGAGAGAATGAAGGTGGGGGTGGGAGGAGGAGAAATGAGGAGGGGATTGGGGGGGGGGGACGGGGGGAGAGGGAGGGGGAGGGGAGTGAGGTGAGGGTGAGGGGGGAGGGAGAATGGGGGGAGGGAGGGGGAGGGAGAGAGGAATGAGGGGTGGGGTGGGGAGGTGGGGGGAGGAGAGAGATGAGATTGGGGGGGGGGGGGGAGAGAGAGAGGGGAGAGGAGAGAGAGAATGAGGTTGGGGTGGGGAGGGGGAAAGGGAGAGAGAATGAGGTTGGGGGAGGGGGGGTCGAGGGAGAAGAGAGGGGGAGGTTTGGGGGGGGAGGGAAAGTGAGAAGGGACTGTGCGGGGGGGGAAAGGAGATGGGAGGGAGTGAAGTGTGGGGAGGAGGAGGGGGATGGGGAGGAGGGAGTGAGAGGGGATTGTGTGGGGGAGGGAGGAAGATTTACTAGAATGTTGCCTGGGTTTCAGCAACTAAGTTACAGAGAAAGGTTGAACAAGTTAGGGCTTTATTCTTTGGAGCGCAGAAGGTTAAGGGGGGACTTGATAGAGGTCTTTAAAATGATGAGAGGGATAGACAGAGTTGACGTGGATCAGCTTTTCCCACTGAGAGTAGGGAAGATTCAAACAAGGGGACATGACATGAGAATTAAGGGATTAAGGAATTAAGTTTAGGGGTAACATGAGGGGGAACTTCTTTACTCAGAGAGTGGTAGCTGTGTGGAATGAGCTTCCAGTGGAGGTGGTGGAGGCAGGTTCGTTTTTATCATTTAAAAATAAATTGGATAGTTATATGGACGGGAAGGGAATGGAGGGTTATGGTCTGAGCGCAGGTATATGGGACTAGGGGGATTATGTGTTCGGCACGGACTAGAAGGGTCGAGATGGCCTGTTTCCGTGCTGTAATTGTTATATGGTTATATGGGGGTGAGGTTGAGGAACAAGGAGGATGGGGCAGAGGGGGGAGAGGGAGGGGGGTGGAGTGAGTCGTGGGGGGGGGGGGGGAGGTAGGAAGAGGGGATGGGGAGGGATTTAGAAGGGGGAGTGTGTGCAGGAGCAGGGGCGGGAGGGTTAGAAGTCTAGGACAAGGGGCTCACAGTTTAAGGATAAGGGGGAAATCTTTTAGGAACGAGATGAGAAAAACTTTTTTTTCCCCACACAGAGAGTGGTGAATCTGTGGAACTCTCTGCCACAGAAGGTAGTTGAGGCCACACAGTTCATTGGCTATATTTAAGAGGGAGTTAGATTTAAGAGAGCCTGTCCAATCCCTTAGATTTTTCTGCAGTTGTATAGTGCTCTGGTGAGACCACATTAAAGACTTCCCTCTTATCCTTAAACTGTGTGTGTGTGTGTGGCCCCCTGTTCTGGACTGCCCCAACATCGGGAATAATCTGTGTTTAAGAAGGAACTGCAGATGCTGGAGAATCGAAGGTACACAAAAATGCTGGAGAAACTCAGCGGGTGCAGCAGCATCTATGGAGTGAAGGAAATAGGCAACGTTTCGGGCCGAAACCCTTCTTCGCGAATAATCTTCCTGCATCTAACCTGTCCACAACCCCTTAAGAATTTTGGAAGTTTCTGTAAGATCCCCCCTCAATCTTCTAAATTCCAGCGAGTACATAGGTAGTCGAGGCCACACAGTTCATTGGCTATATTGAAGAGGGAGTTAGATGTGGCCCTTGTGGCTAAAGGGATCAGGGGGTATGGAGAGAAGGCAGGTACGGGATACTGAGTTGGATGATCAGCCATGATCATATTGAATGGCGAATGGTGCAGGCTCGAAGGGCCGAATGGCCTCTATAGAAACATAGAAATTAGGTGCAGGAGTAGAGGCCATTCGGCCCTTCGAGCCTGCACCGCCATTCAATATGATCATGGCTGATCATCCAACTCAGTATCCCGTACCTGCCTTCTCTCCATACCCCCTGATCCCCTTAGCCACATCTAACTCCCTCTTAAATATAGCCAATGAACTGGCCTCGACTACCCTCTGTGGCAGAGAGTTCCAGAGATTCACCACTCTCTGTGTGAAAAAAGTTCTTCTCATCTCGGTTTTAAAGGATTTCCCCCTTATCCTTAAGCTGTGACCCCTTGTCCTGGACTTCCCCAAACATCGGGAAACAATCTTCCTGCGTCTAGCCTGTCCAAACCCTTAAGAATTTTGTAAGTTTCTATAAGATCCCCTCTCAATCTCCTAAATTCTAGAGAGTATAAACCAAGTCTATCCAGTCTTCTTCAAAGACAGTCCTGACATCCCAGGAATCAGTCTGGTGAACCTTCTCTGCACTCCCTCTACTCCTGCACCTATTGTCTATGTTTGTAAACAGCCCATCTGTAACCCGCAGGGTGTGAGTTTTACTCGGACGCTGGGAATCACGCATCGATGATCCAGGGCATCCGGAACAGCGGAGTTCCCAAGTACGTTTTCCGGCATAACGACGCCCAACATTTGGAACAGCTGTTGAGGGAGTCCCAGCCGGAGACGCCCAAAATAGTTGCATTTGAGACGGTGCACTCCATGGATGGTGAGTGGTGAATGTTCCCTCTCCTCCCTATCGCCCAACCACACTGGCCACGGTGGAGCAGCGGTAAAATTACGGTTAGAAGCGTCGGAGATCCGGTTCGATCCCGACTACGGGCGATAACTGTACGGCGTTTGTGGGTTCCCCCCGTGGAGAAACAGACTCATAAGACACATAGAAACATAGAAACATTGAAATTAGGTGCAGGAGTAGAGGCCATTCGGCCCTTCGAGCCTGCACCATTCGCCATTCAATATGATCATGGCTGATCATCCAACTCAGTATCCCGTACCTGCCTTCTCTCCATACCCTCTGATCCCCTTTAGCCACAAGGGCCACATCTAACTCCCTCTTAAATATAGCCAATGAACTGTGTGGCCTCAACTACCCTCTGTGGCAGAGAGTTCCAGAGATTCACCACTCTCTGTGTGAAAAAAGTTCTCCTCATCTCAGTTTTAAAGGATTTCCCCCTTATCCTTAAGCTGTGACCCCTTGTCCTGGACTTCCCCAACATCGGGAACAATCTTCCTGCATCTAGCCTGTCCAACCCCTTAAGAATTTTGTAAGTTTCTATAAGATCCCCTCTCAATCTCCTAAATTCTAGGGATCTACGCTCCAGTGACCTTTCGTGAAATCACCCTATACCTACCCAATTTATTTTTAAATGTTAAAATCGAACCTGCCGGCCTCCGGCACTTCCACTGGAAACTCATTCCACACCGCTACCACTCTCTGAGTAAAGAAGTTCCCCTCATGTTACCCCTCCCTTAATTCTGAAGTCATGTCCCCTTGTTTGAATCTTCCCTACTCTCAATGGGAAAAGCTTATCCACGTCAACTCTGTCTATCCCGCTCATCATTTTAAAGACCTTTATCAAGTCCCCCCTTAACCTTCTGCGCTCCAAAGAATAAAGACCTAACTTGTTCAACTTGTCCACACCGGCCAACTTATCCCAGCTACATGTGTCCCACCTACCTGCGTTTGGTTCATATCCCTCCAATCCTGTCCTATCCATGAACTTACCTTACCATTTCTTAAAATTTGGGATAGTCCCTGCATCAGCTAAAACCTCCGGTAGATCATTTGTGTGAAAAGGTTACCCCTCAGATTCCTATTAAATCTTTTCATAGCAAAAGGATTTGAGTATAGGAGCAGGGAGGTTCTACTGCAGTTGTACAGGGTCTTGGTGAGACCACACCTGGTATTGCGTACAGTTTTGGTCTCCTAATCTGAGGAAGGACATTCTTGCCATAGAGGGAGTACAGAGAAGGTTCACCAGACTGATTCCTGGGATGTCAGGACTGTCTTATGAAGAAAGACTGGATAGACTCGGCTTGTACTCGCTAGAATTTAGGAGATTGAGAGGGGATCTTATAGAAACTTACAAAATTCTTAAGGGGTTGTGGACAGGCTAGATGCAGGAAGATTGTTCCCGATGTTGGGGAAGTCCAGAACAAGGGGCCACACACACAGTTTAAGGATAAGGGGGAAATCCTTTAGGACCGAGATGAGAAAAACATTTTTTCACGCAGAGAGTGGTGAATCTCTGGAACTCTCTGCCACAGAAGGTAGTTGAGGCCAGTTCATTGGCTATATTTAAGAGGGAGTTAAGATGTGGCCCTTGTGGCTAAAGGGATCAGGGGGTATGGAAAGAAGGCAGGTACAGGATACTGAGTTGGATGATCAGCCATGATCATATTGAATGGCGAATGGTGCAGGCTCGAAGGGCCGAATGGCCTCTACTCCTGCACCTATTGTCTATGTTTCTATGTTTCTAACCTCTTTAATCCTATACTGAAATCATCTTGTTATGAAGGCCAACATTCCATTAGCTTTACCATTTAACCATATAACAATTACAGCACGGAAAACAGGCCATCTCGGCCTTACAAGTCCATGCCGAACAACTTTTTTTCCCTTAGTCCCACCTGCCTGCACTCATACCATAACCCTCCATTCCCTTCTCATCCATATGCCTATCCAATTTATTTTTAAATGATACCAACGGAACCTGCCTCCACCACTTCCACTGGAAGCTCATTCCACACCGCTACCACTCTCTGAGTAAAGAAGTTCCCCCTCATGTTACCCCTAAACTTCAGTCCCTTAATTCTGAAGTAATGTCCTCTTGTTTGAATCTTCCCTATTCTCAAAGGGAAAAGCTTGTCCACATCAACTCTGTCTATCCCTCTCATCATTTTAAAGACCTCTATCAAGTCCCCCCTTAACCTTCTGCTCTCCAGAGAATAAAGACCTAACTTATTCAACCTATCTCTGTAACTTAGTTGCTGAAACCCAGGCAACATTCTAGTAAATCTCCTCTGTACTCTCTCTATTTGTTGACATCCTTCCTATAATTGGGCGACCAAAATTGTACAGCATACTCCAGAATTGGTCTCACCAATGCCTTGTACAATTTTAACATTACATCCCAGCTTCTATACTCAATGCTCTGATTTATAAAGGCTAGCATACCAAAAGCTTTCTTTACCACCCTATCTATATGAGATTCCACCTTCAAGGAACTATGCACGGTTATTCCCAAATCCCTCTGTTCAAATGTATTCTTCAATTCCCTACCATTTACCATGTAAATGTGAATACTGTACACAATACTGCAGATGTGGTCTCACCAGAGCCCTGTGCAACTGCGGAAGAACCTCTTTACTCCTATACTGAAATCGTCTTGTTATGAAGTTGGTGAGGCCACAACTCTACTACTGAGCCATCCATTCACCAGCCACTCTCCAAACACTCGGTGTGAGGCTGTTTCTGTTTCCTGTCGCCTAGGGGGGATCTGCCCGCTGGAAGAGTTGTGCGATGTGGCTCACAAATACGGGGCGATCACGTTCGTGGATGAGGTCCACGCGGTGGGTCTGTACGGGCGTCAAGGTGCGGGCATCGGCGAGCGTGACGGGATCCCGCACAAGATCGACATCGTCTCGGGAACCCTCGGTAAGTCAGTGCCGAACGTCCTCGACCCTCTGGGTTCCCTGCAAAGAGTAGGAGTAAACGGGTCCTTTTCACAATGGCGGGCAGTGACTAGTTTAGATTCTGGAGTAGGATGATGCGTACAAATTAGCCAGAAAAAGCAGCATACCGGAGGACTGGGAGAAATTCAAAGACCAACAGAGGAGGACAAAGGGCTTAATTAGGAAAGGGAAAATAGATTATGAAAGAAAACTGGCAGGGAACATAAAAACTGACTGCAAAAGTTTTTAGAGATATGTGAAAAGAATGAGATTAGTTAAAACAAATGTAGGTCCCTTGCAGTCAGAAACAGGTGAGTTGATCATGGGGAACAAGGATATGGCGGACCAATTGAATAACTGCTTTGGTTCCGTCTTCACTAAGGAAGACATAAATAATTTGCCGGAAATAGCAGGGGACCGCGGGTCAAAGGAGTTGGAGTAATTGAGTGAAATCCAGGTTAGCCAGGAAGTGGTGTTGGGTATATTGAATGGATTAAAGGCCGATAAATCCCCAGGGCAGATAGGCTGCATCCCAGAGTACTTAAGGAAGTAGCTCCAGAAATAGTGGATGCATTAGTAATAATCTTTCAAAACTCTTTAGATTCTGGAGTAGTTCCTGAGGATTGGCGGGTAGCAAACGTAACCCCACTTTTTAAGAAGGGAGGGAGAGAGAAAACGGGGAATTACAGACCAGTTAGTCTAACGTCGGTAGTGGGGAAACTGCTAGAGTCAGTTATTAAAGACGGGATAGCAGCACATTTGGAAAGTGGTGAAATCATTGGACAAAGTCAGCATGGATTTACGAAAGGTAAATCATGTCTGATGAATCTTATAGAATTTTTCGAGGATGTAACTAGTAGCGTGGATAGGGAGAACCAGTGGATGTGGTGTATCTGGACTTCCAGAAGGCTTTCGACAAGGTCCCACATAAGAGATTAGTATACAAACTTAAAGCACACGGCATTGGGGGTTCAGTATTGATGTGGATAGAGAACTGGCTGGCAGACAGGAAGCAAAGAGTAGGAGTAAACGGGTCCTTTTCACAATGGCAGGCAGTGACTAGTGGGGTACCGCAAGGCTCAGTGCTGGGACCCCAGCTATTTACAATATATATTAATGATCTGGATGAGGGAATTGAAGGCAAATCTCCAAGTTTGCGGATGACACAAAGCTGGGGGGCAGTGTTAGCTGTGAGGAGGATGCTAGGAGACTGCAAGGTGACTTGGATAGGCTGGGTGAGTGGGCAAATGTTTGGCAGATGCAGTATAATGTGGATAAATGTGAAGTTATCCATTTTGGTGGCAAAAACGGGAAAGCAGACTATTATCTAAATGGTGGCCGATTGGGAAAGGGGGAGATGCAGCGAAACCTGGGTGTCATGGTACACCAGTCATTGAAAGTAGGCATGCAGGTGCAGCAGGCAGTAAAGAAAGTGAATGGTATGTTAGCATTCATAGCAAAAGGATTTGAGTATAGGAGCAAGGAGGTTCTACTGCAGTTGTACAGGGTCTTGGTGAGACCACACCTGGAGTATTGCGCACAGTTTTGGTCTACTAATCTGAGGAAAGACATTCTTGCCATAGAGGGAGTACAGAGAAGGTGAATCTGTGGAATTCTCTGCCACAGAAGGTAGTTGAGGCCACAGTTCATATGAAAGTCCTGACATCCCAGGAATCAGTCTGGTGAACCTTCTCAAGAATGTCTTTCCTCAGATTTGGAGACCAAAACTGTATGCAATACTCCAGGTGTGGTCTCACCAAGACCCTGTACAACTGCAGTAGAACCTCCCTGCTCCTATAATCAAATCCATTTGCTATGAATGCTAACATACCATTGGCTTTCTTCACTGCCTGCTGCACCTGCATGTCTACTTTCAATGACTGGTGTACCATGACACCCAGGTCTCGTTGCATCTCCTCATTTTTCGGCCCGAAACGTTGCCTATTTCCTTCGCTCCACATAGATGCTGCTGCACCCGCTGAATTTCTCCAGCATTTTTGTCTACCTTGGGGTACGGGAGGAGAGAGGGATGGGGGGAGGAGAGGAGGTGTGGGGGAGGGAGGGGGGGGGAGGAGGGAGATGGGGTAGGGGGAGGGAGGGGGAAGAGTGTGGAGGGAGGGGTAGAGGGTGGGGGGGGGGGGGGAGAGGGGCGAGAGAGTGGGGAGGAGGGAGAGTAGGAGTGGGAGGAGAGAGGGAGGAGAGAAGTGGAAGAGTGGGAGGGAGGGAGGGGTAGAGGGGTAGGGGGAGGCGAGGGGAGTGGTGGAAGAGGGAGAGGGGGAGGGGGAGGGGGGGAGTAGGGGTGGGGGAGGGATGAGAGGGGTGGGGTAAGTGGGAGAGAGGTGGGAGGAGGGACAGAGGGGTTGGAGGAAGGGGGCGGAGGGAGAGAGGGAAGGGGGGGAGGTGGGAGGAGGAGGGAGAGAGGGAGATGGAGGGGGTGGAGAGAGGGGTGGGGGAGGGGAGGAGAGAGGGGAGGGGGAGAGAGGGTGGGGGGGCGATAGGGGTGGGGAGGAGAGCCCTGGGGTGGGAGGAGGAGGAGGGGAGAGGGGTGAGGAGAGGGAGATGGAGAGGGGGGGGGAGAGAGGGGTGGGGGTAAGTGGGAGAGGTGGAAGAGGGACAGAAGGGTAGGAGGAAGGGGGCGGAGGGAGAGAGGGAAGGGGGTGGGGGGGGGGGGGAAGGGATGGAGAGAGGGGAGGGGGAGGAGAGAGAGGGAAGAGGGGGTGGGGGAGAGTGGGATGGCGGTGGGAGATGGAGGGGGAGGAGAGGGAGATGGAGGAGAGGAGAGAGGGGAGGGGGAGGAGAGAGAGGGGAGGGGGAGGGAGAGTGGGGAGAGGGGGGGGGGTTAGAGAGGGAAGGGGGTGGGATAAGTGGGGAGGGAGATGGAGAGAGAGGGGGGGGAGAGAGAGGGAAGGGGGGTGTGGGGGAAGAGAGGGCTGGGGTGGGAGGAGAAGGGAGAGGAGAGGGAGGATGGAGGGAGGGGAGGAGAGAGGGGGGGAGGAGAGAGGGGGAGGGGGAGGGGAGGGGCAGAGGGGTAGGGGGGGAGGAGGCGGAGGGAGAGAGGGAAGGGGGGAGAAGGGGAGGGGGAGGGGGGAGGGGGGGGGGAGAGGGGGAGGGAGGCGAGGAGGGAGATGGAGAGAGAGGGAAAGGGGGGTGAGGGAGAGGGAGATACGGAGAGGGGGATGGAGAGGGGGAGGAGAGAGGGGAGGGGGAGAGAGTTCTTTGAGGTGGGGAGGAGGAGGGGAGGAGGAGGAGAGGAATAGTAGGGAGGAGAGAGGGGAGGGGGAGAGAGAGAGGGGTGGGAGGAGAGAGAGTGGAAGAGGGGGACAGAGGGGTAGGGGAAGGAGGCGGAAGGGAGGAGAGGGATGGGGGGAGGATGGAGAGAGGGGTGGGGGGAGGAAAGAGAGAGAAGGGGGGGGGAAGGGGGGGGGGGAAAAGTGGGGTGGGGGATGGAGGAGGAGGGAGGAGGGGGAGGGGAGAGAGAGGGATGAGTGGGGAGGAGGGGGGGGAGGAGAGGAATATGTAGGGGGAGAGAGAGGGGTGGGGGAGGGAGAGTGAGGAGAGGTGTGGGATAAGTGGGAGAGGAGTGGAAGAGGGACAGAGGGGTGGGAGGCAGGGGGCGGAGGGATGAGGTGGGAGGATGAGGAGGAGGAGAGAGGGAGAGGGGGAGAGAGAGAGGGAGGGGTGGGGGATGGGAGAGGGTGTGGGGGAGAGAGGTGTAGGGGAGGGGGAGGCGAGGGGGAGAGAGGTGTGGGGGAGGGGGAGGGAGATAGAGAGAGGGAGGGGGGGGTGGGGGAGAGGGGAGAGAGGAAGGGGAGAGAGGAAGAGGGGAGAAGGCGAGAGGGGAGGGGGGAGAGAGGGGTGGGGGGGTGTGGGAGAGAGGGCTGGGAGGGGGAGGAGAGAGGGGGACGGGGGAGAGAGAGGAGGTGGGGGAGGGGGAGGGAGAGAGGGGACGGGGAGAGAGGTGTGGGGGAGCGGGGAGATGAGGTGCCACCTCCAGTTTCAAATCCCATTTGGACTATTTTGGAGGCCCAATAAACCAAGCAACCTATATATGTTTCACTAAGATCCTCACATCTTTCTATCCTTTACTATCTAACTTCTTTTTCTTATTCAAATCTTTTTCCAATGTAACACAAAAAAAAGAAGTTGTACATAAAATGTATTATGAAAATATATATTAGGCACTTTGGTGCCATATGACTGAACTTACTTCTAATAAAATAAAATATTAAAAAAGATCGCCCTCCGATTGCTGTGAAATTGGGGTGCGCTGTCTTGAACGGTGGCGATCTTGCAGATGTCCGTTTTCTTTCATTTATTTTTATTATTTTTAGTACGTTAAAGTGTTTAGTCGGGGAGTCTAATCTTTTATGTGTGGGGGGGTGGTGGAGGGGAAAGGGGGAAACTGCTTTACAAGTCAAGTCAAGTCAAGTTTATTTGTCACATACACATACGAGATGTGCAGTGAAATGAAAGTGGCAATGCTCGCGGAACAACAAAACAACCAAACAAATTATAAACACAATCATAACACACATATTATTTTACGTAATAAATAATAGAAGGAAAAACGTTCTGTAGAGTTAGTCCCTGGTGAGAAAGGCGTTTACAGTCCGAATTGCCTCTGGGAAGAAACTCCTTCTCAACCTCTCCGCCCCCACTGCATGGCAACGGAGGCGTTTGCCTGACCGTAGCGGCTGGAACAGTCCGTTGCAGGGGTGGAAGGGAAGGGGTCTCTCATGATTTTGTTTGCTCTGGATTTGCACCTCCTGTTGTATAGTTCCTGCAGGGGGGTGAGTGAAGTTCCCATAGTGCGTTTGTTCGGCCGAACGCACTACTCTCTGCAGAGCCTTCTTGTCCTTGGCAGAGCAATTCCCGAACCAGATGGTAATGTTCCCAGACAAGTCCCTACCTGGGACTTTTCAAGTCCCTACCTGGTTGGAGAGGCTGCCTTCCTCCGAGCAGCAGCTTCGACCTGTCCTCGCGGCCTACCAACGGGTCCTGGAGCGACTTTTCCTGAGGGGACCTGGCCGGAGCCCGGGCTTTGGCGGCGGCGCGGAGCTGGAGCGCTGTCGTGGAGCGGGCGATGCCTTGCCTGGGTCGCCGCGCTGGAACTCCAGTATGCTGGGACCGCCGATAATAACATCCGCGGTTCTGTGGAGCGGCCAGCTGCGGCGCTGAACTTTACATCCGCCGAGATCGCCAGTGTGTGGGGCTACGTCTGTTGGCCTGGAGGCCGCGGTCTCCGGTAAGAAGGCGGTCGTTCCTGGCACCCAAGCCGCTGAGGGTTCTACCGACGTCGGAGTACCATCACACGGCGAGAACAGCCGGGAACATCGGGCCCCCGCAACGGTGACTGTGGAGGCCTCAATAGGCCCGACTTTGGGTGGACAAGTGGATGGGGACTGGACTTTGTGCCTTCCCCCACAGTGGGAACCATTGTGGGGGGATGTTTTGTGTTTTAGAAACATAGAAACATAGAAATTAGGTGCAGGAGTAGAGGCCATTCGGCCCTTCGAGCCTGCACCATTCGCCATTCAATACGATCATGGCTGATCATCCAACTCAGTATCCCATACCTGCCTTCTCTCCATACCCCGTGATCCCCTTAGCCACAAGGGCCACATCTAACTCCCTCTTAAATATAGCCAATGAACTGTGTGGCCTCAACTACCTTCTGCGGCAGAGAGTTCCAGAGATTCACCACTCTCTGTGTGAAAAAAGTTCTTCTCATCTCGGTTTTAAAGGATTTCCCCTTGATCCTTAAGCTGTGACCCCCTTGTCCTGGTTTTAATGTTAAACTTCAGATTCAGATTCAGATTCAATTTTAATTGTCATTGTCAGTGTACAGTACAGAGACAACGAAATGCATTTAGCATCTCCCTTGAAGAGCGACATAGCAAACGATTTGAATAAAAAATAAATAATAAGTGTCCGGGGGGGGGGGTGATTGGCAGTCACCGAGGTACGTTGTTTAGTAGAGTGACAGCCGCCGGAAAGAAGCTGTTCCTCGACCTGCTGGTTCGGCAACGGAGAGACCTGTAGCGCCTCCCGGATGGTAGGAGGGTAAACAGTCCATGGTTGGGGTGAGAGCAGTCCTTGGCGATGCTGAGCGCCCTCGCAGACAGCGCTTGCCTTGGACAGACTCAATGGAGGGGAGCGTGGAACCGCTGATGCGTTGGGCAATTTTCACCACCCTCTGCAGTGCCTTCCGGTCGGAGACAGAGCAGTTGCCGTACCATACTGTGATGCAGTTGGTAACGATGCTCTCGATGGTGCAGCGGTAGAAGACTTCTTGAATGCTATGTTGTATTTTTATTAGTGTGCTGCAGGGACATCTGAATTGCCGCTCGGGGACAACTAAAGTGCTTTGTATTGCAGCACAAGCCTAAACCATTTTTGTATCGGTTTTGCAGGTAAGGCATTCGGGTGCGTTGGAGGATATATCGCTGGGACATCATCGCTAGTGGACGCGGTGCGGTCCTACGCCGCTGGTTTCATCTTTACCACGGCGCTGCCGCCCATGGTGTTGGCCGGCGCGCTGGAGTCGGTGCGCGTTCTACGGGGCGAAGAGGGGGCCCGTCTACGGCGATCTCACCAGCGCAACGTTCGCCACCTTCGACAACTGTTGCTGGACGCTGGGCTCCCCGCCATTAACTGCCCAGTCACATCATCCCACATACATGTGAGTGGTTGAGAAGGGAACTGCAGATAGAAAGATTAGAAGCCATTC